>NW_026047267.1:2500-7500 GCF_023864345.2 Schistocerca serialis cubense
TACGAGCTTTTAACCGCAACAACTTTAATATACGCTATTGGAGCTGGAATTACCGCGGCTGCTGGCACCAGACTTGCCCTCCAATAGATACTCGTTAAAGGATTTAAAGTGTACTCATTCCGATTACGGGGCCTCGGATGAGTCCCGTATCGTTATTTTTCGTCACTACCTCCCCGTGCCGGGAGTGGGTAATTTGCGCGCCTGCTGCCTTCCTTGGATGTGGTAGCCGTTTCTCAGGCTCCCTCTCCGGAATCGAACCCTGATTCCCCGTTACCCGTTACAACCATGGTAGGCGCAGAACCTACCATCGACAGTTGATAAGGCAGACATTTGAAAGATGCGTCGCCGGTACGAGGACCGTGCGATCAGCCCAAAGTTATTCAGAGTCACCAAGGCAAACGGACCGACGAGCCGACCGATTGGTTTTGATCTAATAAAAGCGTCCCTTCCATCTCTGGTCGGGACTCTGTTTGCATGTATTAGCTCTAGAATTACCACAGTTATCCAAGTAACGTGGGTACGATCTAAGGAACCATAACTGATTTAATGAGCCATTCGCGGTTTCACCTTAATGCGGCTTGTACTGAGACATGCATGGCTTAATCTTTGAGACAAGCATATGACTACTGGCAGGATCAACCAGGGAGCTGCGTCAACTAGAGCTGAGCAGCCGGCCCGCCCGGGAGTGTGTCCCGGGGGCCCGCGCGAACACGCAAGCGTCACGCTCAATTATTCTGCAAACAGGAGGAGGCTGCGCTCCCCTGCACCATACACCTCGAAACCCTCTCAGGTCCCGGCGGCGCGCAGCGCCGTCCTAAGTACTTGGTCGGGTTCGAGAGAGGCGCAATCGCCCGGAGTTTGGCGAGTAGACGCTTTAGGTGCGACCACCCGTGCTCCCAACTGAGCTTGCCGCTGCCGACAGAGGCCCGGGAGCGTGCTGTCGTGGCATTGCCGGCGGGAGACAACACGCGCCACCTACGGTGACCGGCAGCTCCAACGCCAGCGCCACAGAAGGACAAAAGCCCCACTTGGGTGCCGAAGCGAACTCTCCCAGCACAGCGCACGCGCCAACACGTCCGCACAGCTGCGATACAAACCACCTGCGAGAACCGCAGAGGCGACCGAGCAGCAGACGGCGTCGCGGCGCCGAGCGCCGGGCGGCGGCGCATCCTCAGCGCACACAGTCCTCAATCGGACCAGCACACTGCAGATGTCCACCGCGCTTCGCACCGGGCCCGCGAGGACCTACTTTGGCCGCACGGCGCCGCGTGCAGGGTGCGCCGGCGCGCAGCTGCGCCGCCTGCCGCCTCCGTCGGCCGGCGCGCCTGCCAGTGGCCGCCCCCACCAGCCGGCTGTAGCGCGTGCGCCCACGCACCGCGCGGCCAGCACGCCGGGCGGCCCCCCCCTCACCGGCCGGGGCCGGTCCCACCCAGCCACCGCCGCGTATCGCTTCACACCCACATGCCATTCACGTTCGTGGGCATGGTGGGTATCGCTGAAACAACCGGTTGGTAGCTCAACCGATCGTCGCCATCACTGATTCACCTCTAGCGAGAACAACCGCACCACAACGGTTTACCAGTTGTTCATTTGCGTAACGTCACCAGCAAACGTAGGCGTCCATCGCCATTTGCAAATTCAACGATTGTTGCATGCCTGTGTCAGGTGTCACGACACACTATGTCTGCCACATACACGCAACAACATGTGCACGCTTCGCAAACACGTGGAAGGTGGCCCCCGTACGTATGCGATGTCCATTGCGCAAACGACTGTCAACCGGCCTCTGTCGCATGTCGCAGATGTGGAACGCAGTGCACCATGCTATCACGGTGTGTGAGAAGAGACGACAACGTCTGACAACACGCGCCACTACATCAACAGACGGCTCATGCTGATCGCCATCCAGGGCATACCACACTGCACTCCAGCTCTTATAGGAGACGACACGTAGCTGCGTGCACAACATTTGGACCGCATGGTTCGCCGTTGTTGGCGCAGTCGTTGTACGGTCACATGTACCACGATGTATCATTCAGTACATGAGGACCAATGTGCAGTACAGTGTGTGATTTGGAGGTACAACATCAGCGGACAGTTGACACAGGCCGTACCACAGCGTAGGCGCAGTGCTTCGCCATGCGAATGCCAATGAACAACTGCGAAGGGCATTGAGCATGTACGTCCTGCTGCCATCCACATTACAGTGTATCGCTGCAAGGTGTTTAACATGAAGCGATACACTGGGGACCGGGCAGTGCGAGTAGCAAACTATATTGCGGGGGTTGCAGTTAGGCAACACTACACTAATTTAACGCGTCGTATGACAATTACAGAGCAGGTTAAGGCCCAACGTGTGTTGGGTTAAGGCCCAACGTGTGTTGGGTTAAGGCCCAACGTGTGTTGGGTTAAGGCCCAACGTGTGTTGGGTTAAGGCCCAACGTGTGTTGGGTTAAGGCCCAACGTGTGTTGGGTTAAGGCCCAACGTGTGTTGGGGTTAAGGCCCAACGTGTGTTGGGTTAAGGCCCAACGTGTGTTGGGTTACAGCACAATATGGGTTACGTTAAGGGGCAATGTGGGTTACGTTAAGGGGCAATGTGGGTTACGTTAAGGCGCAATATAGGTTACGTTAAGGCGCAATATAGGTTACGTTAAGGCGCAATATAGGTTACGTTAAGGCGCAATATAGGTTACGTTAAGGCGCAATATAGGTTACGTTAAGCGCAATATAGGTTACGTTAAGGCGCAATATAGGTTACGTTAAGGCGCAATATAGGTTACGTTAAGGCGCAATATAGGTTACGTTAAGGCGCAATATAGGTTACGTTAAGGCGCAATATAGGTTACGTTAAGGCGCAATATAGGTTACGTTAAGGCGCAATATAGGTTACGTTAAGGCGCAATATAGGTTACATTAAGGCGCAATATAGGTTACATTAAGGCGCAATATAGGTTACATTAAGGCGCAATATAGGTTAGGTTAAAACACGACATAGGTTAGGTTAAGGCACGACATAGGTTAGGTTAAGGCACGACATAGGTTAGGTTAAGGCACGACATAGGTTAGGTTAAGGCACGACATAGGTTAGGTTAAGGCACGACATAGGTTAGGTTAAGGCACGACATAGGTTAGGTTAAGGCACGACATAGGTTAGGTTAAGGCACGACATAGGTTAGGTTAAGGCACGACATAGGTTAGGTTAAGGCACGACATAGGTTAGGTTAAGGCACGACATAGGTTAGGTTAAGGCACGACATAGGTTAGGTTAAGGCACGACATAGGTTAGGTTAAGGCACGACATAGGTTAGGTTAAGGCACGACATAGGTTAGGTTAAGGCACGACATAGGTTAGGTTAAGGCACGACATAGGTTAGGTTAAGGCACGACATAGGTTAGGTTAAGGCACGACATAGGTTAGGTTAAGGCACGACATAGGTTAGGTTAAGGCACGACATAGGTTAGGTTAAGGCACGACATAGGTTAGGTTAAGGCACGACATAGGTTAGGTTAAGGCACGACATAGGTTAGGTTAAGGCACGACATAGGTTAGGTTAAGGCACGACATAGGTTAGGTTAAGGCACGACATAGGTTAGGTTAAGGTACGACATAGGTTAGGTTAAGGTACGACATAGGTTAGGTTAAGGTACGACATAGGTTAGGTTAAGGTACGACATAGGTTAGGTTAAGGTACGACATAGGTTAGGTTAAGGTACGACATAGGTTAGGTTAAGGTACGACATAGGTTAGGTTAAGGTACGACATAGGTTAGGTTAAGGTACGACATAGGTTAGGTTCAGGTACGACATAGGTTAGGTTAAGGTACGACATAGGTTAGGTTAAGGTACGACATAGGTTAGGTTAAGGTACGACATAGGTTAGGTTAAGGTACGACATAGGTTAGGTTAAGGTACGACATAGGTTAGGTTAAGGTACGACATAGGTTAGGTTAAGGTACACATTGTTGTAAGGAAAGGTTTAATGGGGGGGGGGGGCGGCGGCCGGTTTGTTGATTGTGATTATAGTACGTGGATGCCTGCGGTATCATCTGATTTGCCACGTCAGGATGTACCTTTGGCTCATGACAGGCGGCGCTCTCATTCCATGCTTGTGGCAGACCTGTGTCTTTCATTCCTGCCATTGTTTGTGTGCTGTGAGAGGAGGCAGTATTGTGATGTTGGGTGCACCCCTGTGTAGGACATGTGTGGGTGTTGGTGGCTTGGCTGAGCAATGGTGGTTGTCGGGTGGGTGGGATATTCTGTTTTCTGTGTGGACCTCCCAGTCTGGTTATGACAGTGTGGATTGTCTAATGTGGCGGAGAGGATGCACTGGGTGTTGTTGCATGCTGGTGCTTACATATTGTCTGTGTGCGTGGTTACAGGCAGAGAGTAGTGCGTGATAAGAGTGTGTGGCTGACGTGTGGTTGTGATTGTGAGCAGAGTCTTTCAGCATGTATACGGACAGTTGTATATATTATCTGTATTCTGATGGCTCTATCTATTACTAATCAGCGCCGTGTATACGTTTAATGTGGTTCCCGTCGAAACTGTTGTATCTCTGTACATTAGTGACACGGCGAGCGCGCTATGTAGCTACTCGTCTCGGCAGCTTCCACCGGTGTATGGCAAATGATTATAAGCAATGAGTCGAGTCGTCAATACCGATAGTGTGACGTCACATGTCTGGGGTGGGGGACGCTGCGCCCTTCCGGTGGGTCATGGCCTAGAAAGACGCTCCCCACGCAGGGGGGCTTGGACTGTCATAAACTCTTCCGAGTAATATACTTGCCGTACGTTTTTGCGACTGCGAGTGCAACGCCCACCGGTACCGACATGGATGGAGCGCCTCCTAGCTGACCGCTCAGCATCGGCATTCGTACAGAGAGCAACGCGATCGCGTCTCTAGCTCGTAACTGGTACAGCTCGCAGCTCATGTATAGGGACAGCGGGAATGTCGCATATTGGACATAACTCTTCATGAAACGCAAGTTATAGGGGTGGA
>NW_026047267.1:12500-22500 GCF_023864345.2 Schistocerca serialis cubense
GGGTGCCATCCAAGAGGCCGCGCACGCAACGCGCACGCGACCGTCGGAAGGCATCCTGCGTTCTCGCGTACTCCCAGCGGCGCCGCTTGCGCTTCTGCGTCGGCGGCGCGGCATGCGGCCGCTTCGATGGTTGGCGCGGCCGCTGTGTCCTGGTGATCGATCTCTCCCCTCTGGACCCGACCGACGCAAGGGCATCCGGGAGCATGCCCAGGATGACATCGGGCGGCGTGCCCCGCCCCAGACCGATGACACGATCCAGGGCAGAGAAACGCTGGGCGGAAGCGGGTAGCCCCGCCAGATGCTCCCAGATGGCGGCGTCAGTCGGCCCCTCCGGCGGCGGCCCGGTGGTGTCGGCCGCGAAGTCCTCGGCTGCGTCGACGGGCGGCGCAGCGGCCTCGCCCGCGTCAGGCAGCGGGCTCGCCGCTCCCCGGCGGGACGCCGGCTCTTCCCCCCGACCGATCTCAAGCGCCTCCATGAATTGGCGGACAAGCTGCTTGTGGGCAGCTTGCCGCCGTCGGCACTTGATTGCCTCAAGCGTTCGGTCGGGGAACATCCTGATGAGCTCTTGATTTACAAAGAAGAACCGGGCGTCCCTCTCGAGGAACAGTTCGGCCTCTGCCTTGGCGAGCGACAGGACTTCTTCCTCCGTCCACCTCGCGCGATGCCTCTCCGTGACGATCTCCGCGTTGGCGGCCGCAAGATGTTGGCGGCGGCGATGGACCCCGAGACCGTTCTTGGTTGTAAAGCTGCGGTGGCACTCACTACAGGTATACATAGCTGCAAAAGTTACAAGATTTTCGGCACGGCCGGTTGGCCGGCTAGGTGCTGGGGGAGTTGGGGTGGCACCTTCAGCGGAAGGGCCACCACTTATTCTCTGCTTACTGCCCCCAACTAAAAAAAGGGATAGTGCGAGGGGGGGCTGGTAACCCCCCCAAGCCCCTGGTGCGGTCTTCCACTCTGCGAAATCAGCGGGCCCACGAGAAGGGGAGAAGACCGCAGGAGAGGAGAGGCTAAGAGGGCAAGGCCCATGTATTGCGCATCACTCTCCCTGTAACTATAACCCAAGGAAGGCACCTCGCAGCAGCAGCACGACTCCTTAAGAGAGTCATAGTTACTCCCGCCGTTTACCCGCGCTTGCTTGAATTTCTTCACGTTGACATTCAGAGCACTGGGCAGAAATCACATTGCGTCAACACCCGCTAGGGCCATCGCAATGCTTTGTTTTAATTAGACAGTCGGATTCCCCCAGTCCGTGCCAGTTCTGAGTTGATCGTTGAATGGCGGCCGAAGAGAATCCGCGCACCCGCGCGCCCCCGGAGGAGCACGCTAAGGCGGACGCGGCCTCGCAGCAAGGAAGATCCGTGGGAGGCCAAGGCACGGGACCGAGCTCGGATCCTGCACGCAGGTTGAAGCACCGGGGCGCGAACGCCGCGCAGGCGCGCGCATCCTGCACCGCCGGCCAGCACGAGGCCAACCAACGGCGAGAGCAGACCACGCCCGCGCTAAACGCCCGCACTTACCGGCACCCCTACGGCACTCACCTCGCCCAGGCCCGGCACGTTAGCGCTGACCCACTTCCCGACCAAGCCCGACACGCCCCGATCCTCAGAGCCAATCCTTATCCCGAAGTTACGGATCCAATTTGCCGACTTCCCTTACCTACATTATTCTATCGACTAGAGGCTCTTCACCTTGGAGACCTGCTGCGGATATGGGTACGAACCGGCGCGACACCTCCACGTGGCCCTCTCCCGGATTTTCAAGGTCCGAGGGGAAGATCGGGACACCGCCGCAACTGCGGTGCTCTTCGCGTTCCAAACCCTATCTCCCTGCTAGAGGATTCCAGGGAACTCGAACGCTCATGCAGAAAAGAAAACTCTTCCCCGATCTCCCGACGGCGTCTCCGGGTCCTTTTGGGTTACCCCGACGAGCATCTCTAAAAGAGGGGCCCGACTTGTATCGGTTCCGCTGCCGGGTTCCGGAATAGGAACCGGATTCCCTTTCGCCCAACGGGGGCCAGCACAAAGTGCATCATGCTATGACGGCCCCCATCAACATCGGATTTCTCCTAGGGCTTAGGATCGACTGACTCGTGTGCAACGGCTGTTCACACGAAACCCTTCTCCGCGTCAGCCCTCCAGGGCCTCGCTGGAGTATTTGCTACTACCACCAAGATCTGCACCGACGGCGGCTCCAGGCAGGCTCACGCCCAGACCCTTCTGCGCCCACCGCCGCGACCCTCCTACTCGTCAGGGCTTCGCGGCCGGCCGCAAGGACCGGCCATGACTGCCAGACTGACGGCCGAGTATAGGCACGACGCTTCAGCGCCATCCATTTTCAGGGCTAGTTGCTTCGGCAGGTGAGTTGTTACACACTCCTTAGCGGATTCCGACTTCCATGGCCACCGTCCTGCTGTCTTAAGCAACCAACGCCTTTCATGGTTTCCCATGAGCGTCGATTCGGGCGCCTTAACTCGGCGTTTGGTTCATCCCACAGCGCCAGTTCTGCTTACCAAAAGTGGCCCACTTGGCACTCCGATCCGAGTCGTTTGCTCGCGGCTTCAGCATATCAAGCAAGCCGGAGATCTCACCCATTTAAAGTTTGAGAATAGGTTGAGGTCGTTTCGGCCCCAAGGCCTCTAATCATTCGCTTTACCGGATGAGACTCGTACGAGCACCAGCTATCCTGAGGGAAACTTCGGAGGGAACCAGCTACTAGATGGTTCGATTAGTCTTTCGCCCCTATACCCAGCTCCGACGATCGATTTGCACGTCAGAATCGCTACGGACCTCCATCAGGGTTTCCCCTGACTTCGTCCTGGCCAGGCATAGTTCACCATCTTTCGGGTCCCAACGTGTACGCTCTAGGTGCGCCTCACCTCGCAATGAGGACGAGACGCCCCGGGAGTGCGGAGGCCGCCGCCCCGTGAAGGGCGGGGAAGCCCCATCCTCCCTCGGCCCGCGCAAGGCGAGACCTTCACTTTCATTACGCCTTTAGGTTTCGTACAGCCCAATGACTCGCGCACATGTTAGACTCCTTGGTCCGTGTTTCAAGACGGGTCGTGAAATTGTCCAAAGCTGAAGCGCCGCTGACGGGAGCGATTATTCCGCCCGAGAGCATCCCGAGCCAACAGCGGCGCGGGTCCGGGGCCGGGCCAGGTAGGTCCGTCATCCGGGAAGAACCGCGCGCGCTTGCCGGGAGCCCGAGCGCCCAAAGGGGCGAATCGACTCCTCCAGATATACCGCCGGGCAGCCAGCCAGGACACCGGGGCTCTGCCCAACAGACGCGAACCGAGGCCCGCGGAAGGACAGGCTGCGCACCCGGGCCGTAGGCCGGCACCCAGCGGGTCGCGACGTCCTACTAGGGGAGAAGTGCGGCCCACCGCACACCGGAACGGCCCCACCCCGCGGCGAGTGGAAAGGCAACCGGACACGACCCCGCCGCGGATTGCTCCGCGCGGGCGGCCGGCCCCATCTGCCGAGGGCGGAGGCCAGTGGCCGGATGGGCGTGAATCTCACCCGTTCGACCTTTCGGACTTCTCACGTTTACCCCAGAACGGTTTCACGTACTTTTGAACTCTCTCTTCAAAGTTCTTTTCAACTTTCCCTCACGGTACTTGTTCGCTATCGGTCTCGTGGTCATATTTAGTCTCAGATGGAGTTTACCACCCACTTGGAGCTGCACTCTCAAGCAACCCGACTCGAAGGAGAGGTCCCGCCGACGCTCGCACCGGCCGCTACGGGCCTGGCACCCTCTACGGGCCGTGGCCTCATTCAAGTTGGACTTGGGCTCGGCGCGAGGCGTCGGGGTAGTGGACCCTCCCAAACACCACATGCCACGACAGGCGGCAGCCTGCGGGGTTCGGTGCTGGACTCTTCCCTGTTCGCTCGCCGCTACTGGGGGAATCCTTGTTAGTTTCTTTTCCTCCGCTTAGTAATATGCTTAAATTCAGCGGGTAGTCTCGCCTGCTCTGAGGTCGTTGTACGAGGTGTCGCACGCCACACCGCCAGCCGGCTGTGCACGCTACCGAGTAAGTACCGGTATGCGAACCGCCAGGCGACGGGCGCGCATCGCACGTTTAAGGAGGCGCGGCCGGCCCCACAGGCGGCCGCGACGCTCCCAGGTCTGCGAAGCGGGGCAAACGCCGCGCGCTTCAGTATACGTAGCCGACCCTCAGCCAGACGTGGCCCGGGAACGGAATCCATGGACCGCAATGTGCGTTCGAAACGTCGATGTTCATGTGTCCTGCAGTTCACATGTCGACGCGCAATTTGCTGCGTTCTTCATCGACCCACGAGCCGAGTGATCCACCGTCCTGGGTGATCTTTTCTTAGTTTCCACTGTCTCTTTCAAGACAGTTGCATAGGCGGGACGTAGGCGTGTGGCGGCCCCTGTTCAAGCGTTCTGTGTCCAACGGCCTCACGGCCGATGGGCGTCGTACGGCTCCACACCGGAGCGGACAGGCAGTCGGGCGAAAGTCATTCAAAACCGGCGCCAGGCGCCAGGTGCCGCAGGCCAGCCGCTCCAGCGCTTCAGCGCTCGTACCACACAACATTGGCGTTAGTTTTGAGAAGCACGCGTGGTTCCGCACGCGGCGCACGGCTACTGCGAGCCGTACAGGTAGCGTGTTGCGCGACACGACACGCACATCGAAAGACATGCAGTCTAGTCGGTAATGATCCTTCCGCAGGTTCACCTACGGAAACCTTGTTACGACTTTTACTTCCTCTAAATGATCAAGTTTGGTCATCTTTCCGGTAGCATCGGCAACGACAGAGTCAATGCCGCGTACCAGTCCGAAGACCTCACTAAATCATTCAATCGGTAGTAGCGACGGGCGGTGTGTACAAAGGGCAGGGACGTAATCAACGCGAGCTTATGACTCGCGCTTACTGGGAATTCCTCGTTCATGGGGAACAATTGCAAGCCCCAATCCCTAGCACGAAGGAGGTTCAGCGGGTTACCCCGACCTTTCGGCCTAGGAAGACACGCTGATTCCTTCAGTGTAGCGCGCGTGCGGCCCAGAACATCTAAGGGCATCACAGACCTGTTATTGCTCAATCTCGTGCGGCTAGAAGCCGCCTGTCCCTCTAAGAAGAAAAGTAATCGCTGACAGCACGAAGGATGTCACGCGACTAGTTAGCAGGCTAGAGTCTCGTTCGTTATCGGAATTAACCAGACAAATCGCTCCACCAACTAAGAACGGCCATGCACCACCACCCACCGAATCAAGAAAGAGCTATCAATCTGTCAATCCTTCCGGTGTCCGGGCCTGGTGAGGTTTCCCGTGTTGAGTCAAATTAAGCCGCAGGCTCCACTCCTGGTGGTGCCCTTCCGTCAATTCCTTTAAGTTTCAGCTTTGCAACCATACTTCCCCCGGAACCCAAAAGCTTTGGTTTCCCGGAGGCTGCCCGCCGAGTCATCGGAGGAACTGCGGCGGATCGCTGGCTGGCATCGTTTATGGTTAGAACTAGGGCGGTATCTGATCGCCTTCGAACCTCTAACTTTCGTTCTTGATTAATGAAAACATACTTGGCAAATGCTTTCGCTTCTGTTCGTCTTGCGACGATCCAAGAATTTCACCTCTAACGTCGCAATACGAATGCCCCCGCCTGTCCCTATTAATCATTACCTCGGGTTCCGAAAACCAACAAAATAGAACCGAGGTCCTATTCCATTATTCCATGCACACAGTATTCAGGCGGGCTTGCCTGCTTTAAGCACTCTAATTTGTTCAAAGTAAACGTGCCGGCCCACCGAGACACTCACTCAAGAGCACCCTGGTAGGATTGCAACGGGGTCCGCCTCGGGACGCACGAGCACGCACGAGGCGCGTCGCACGCCTTCAGCTCGCCCCACCGGCAGGACGTCCCACGATACATGCCAGTTAAACACCGACGGGCGGTGAACCAACAGCGTGGGACACAAATCCAACTACGAGCTTTTTAACCGCAACAACTTTAATATACGCTATTGGAGCTGGAATTACCGCGGCTGCTGGCACCAGACTTGCCCTCCAATAGATACTCGTTAAAGGATTTAAAGTGTACTCATTCCGATTACGGGGCCTCGGATGAGTCCCGTATCGTTATTTTTCGTCACTACCTCCCCGTGCCGGGAGTGGGTAATTTGCGCGCCTGCTGCCTTCCTTGGATGTGGTAGCCGTTTCTCAGGCTCCCTCTCCGGAATCGAACCCTGATTCCCCGTTACCCGTTACAACCATGGTAGGCGCAGAACCTACCATCGACAGTTGATAAGGCAGACATTTGAAAGATGCGTCGCCGGTACGAGGACCGTGCGATCAGCCCAAAGTTATTCAGAGTCACCAAGGCAAACGGACCGGACGAGCCGACCGATTGGTTTTGATCTAATAAAAGCGTCCCTTCCATCTCTGGTCGGGACTCTGTTTGCATGTATTAGCTCTAGAATTACCACAGTTATCCAAGTAACGTGGGTACGATCTAAGGAACCATAACTGATTTAATGAGCCATTCGCGGTTTCACCTTAATGCGGCTTGTACTGAGACATGCATGGCTTAATCTTTGAGACAAGCATATGACTACTGGCAGGATCAACCAGGGAGCTGCGTCAACTAGAGCTGAGCAGCCGGCCGCCCGGGAGTGTGTCCCGGGGGCCCGCGCGAACACGCAAGCGTCCGCTCAATTATTCTGCAAACAGGAGGAGGCTGAGCTCCCCTGCACCATACACCTCGAAACCCTCTCAGGTCCCGGCGGCGCGCAGCGCCGTCCTAAGTACTTGGTCGGGTTCGAGAGAGGCGCAATCGCCCGGGGTTTGGCGAGTAGACGCTTTAGGTGCGACCACCCGTGCTCCCAACTGAGCTTGCCGCTGCCGACAGAGGCCCGGGAGCGTGCTGTCGTGGCATTGCCGGCGGGAGACAACACGCGCCACCTACGGTGACCGGCAGCTCCAACGCCAGCGCCACAGAAGGACAAAAGCCCCACTTGGGTGCCGAAGCGAACTCTCCCAGCACAGCGCACGCGCCAACACGTCCGCACAGCTGCGATACAAACCACCTGCGAGAACCGCAGAGGCGACCGAGCAGCAGACGGCGTCGCGGCGCCGAGCGCCGGGCGGCGGCGCATCCTCAGCGCACACAGTCCTCAATCGGACCAGCACACTGCAGATGTCCACCGCGCTTCGCACCGGGCCCGCGAGGACCTACTTTGGCCGCACGGCGCCGCGTGCAGGGTGCGCCGGCGCGCAGCTGCGCCGCCTGCCGCCTCCGTCGGCCGGCGCGCCTGCCACTGGCCGCCCCCACCAGCCGGCTGTAGCGCGTGCGCCCACGCACCGCGCGGCCAGCACGCCGGGAGGCCCCCCCTCACCGGCCGGGGACGGTCCCACGCAGCCACCGCCGCGTATCGCTTCACACCCAGATGCCATTCACGTTCGTGGGCATGGTGGGTATCGCTGGAACAACCGGTTGGTAGCTCAACCGATCGTCGCCATCACTGATTCACCTCTAGCGAGAACAACCGCACCACAACGGTTTACCAGTTGTTCATTTGCGTAACGTCACCAGCAAACGTAGGCGTCCATCGCCATTTGCAAATTCAACGATTGTTGCATGCCTGTGTCAGGTGTCACGACACACTATGTCTGCCCACATACACGCAACAACATGTGCACGCTTCGCGAACACGTGGAAGGTGGCCCCCGTACGTATGCGATGTCCATTGCGCGAACGACTGTCAACCGGCCTCTGTCGCATGTCGCAGATGTGGAACGCAGTGCACCATGCTATCACGGTGTGTGAGAAGAGACGACTACGTCTGACAACACGCGCCACTACATCAACAGACGGCTCATGCTGATCGCCATCCAGGGCATACCACACTGCAATCCAGCTCTTATAGGGAGACGACACGTAGCTGAGTGCACAACATTTGGACCGCATGGTTCGCCGTTGTTGGCGCAGTCGTTGTACGGTCACATGTACCACGATGTATCATTCAGTACATGAGGACCAATGTGCAGTACAGTGTGTGATTTGGACGTACAACATCAGCGGACAGTTGACACAGGCCGTACCACAGCGTAGGCTAAGTGCTTCGCCATGCGAATGCCAATGAACAACTGCAAATGCCAATGAACAACTGCAAAGGGCATTGAGCATGTACGTCCTGCTGCCATCCACATTACAGTGTATAGCTGCAAGGTGTTTAACATGAAGCGATACACTGGGGACCGGGCAGTGCGAGTAGCAAACTATATTGCGGGGGTTGCAGTTAGGCAACACTACACTAATTTAACGCGTCGTATGACAATTACAGAGCAGGTTAAGGCCCAACGTGTGTTGGGTTAAGGCCCAACGTGTGTTGGGTTAAGGCCCAACGTGTGTTGGGTTAAGGCCCAACGTGTGTTGGGTTAAGGCCCAACGTGTGTTGGGTTAAGGCCCAACGTGTGTTGGGTTAAGGCCCAACGTGTGTTGGGTTAAGGCCCAACGTGTGTTGGGTTAAGGCCCAACGTGTGTTGGGTTAAGGCCCAACGTGTGTTGGGTTAAGGCCCAACGTGTGTTGGGTTAAGGCCCAACGTGTGTTGGGTTAAGGCCCAACGTGTGTTGGGTTAAGGCCCAACGTGTGTTGGGTTAAGGCCCAACGTGTGTTGGGTTAAGGCCCAACGTGTGTTGGGTTAAGGCCCAACGTGTGTTGGGTTAAGGCCCAACGTGTGTTGGGTTAAGGCCCAACATAGGTTGGGTTAAGGCCCAACATAGGTTGGGTTAAGGCCCAACATAGGTTGGGTTAAGGCGCAACATAGGTTGGGTTAAGGCGCAACATAGGTTGGGTTAAGGCGCAACATAGGTTGGGTTAAGGCGCAACATAGGTTGGGTTAAGGCGCAACATAGGTTGGGTTAAGGCGCAACATAGGTTGGGTTAAGGCGCAACATAGGTTAGGTTAAGGCGCAACATAGGTTAGGTTAAGGCGCAACATAGGTTAGGTTAAGGCGCAACATAGGTTAGGTTAAGGCGCAACATAGGTTAGGTTAAGGCGCAACATAGGTTAGGTTAAGGCGCAACATAGGTTAGGTTAAGGCGCAACATAGGTTAGGTTAAGGCGCAACATAGGTTAGGTTAAGGCGCAACATAGGTTAGGTTAAGGCGCAACATAGGTTAGGTTAAGGCGCAACATAGGTTAGGTTAAGGCGCAACATAGGTTAGGTTAAGGCGCAACATAGGTTAGGTTAAGGCGCAACATAGGTTAGGTTAAGGCGCAACATAGGTTAGGTTAAGGCGCAACATAGGTTAGGTTAAGGCGCAACATAGGTTAGGTTAAGGCGCAACATAGGTTAGGTTAAGGCGCAACATAGGTTAGGTTAAGGCGCAACATAGGTTAGGTTAAGGCGCAACATAGGTTAGGTTAAGGCGCAACATAGGTTAGGTTAAGGCGCAACATAGGTTAGGTTAAGGCGCAACATAGGTTAGGTTAAGGCGCAACATAGGTTAGGTTAAGGCGCAACATAGGTTAGGTTAAGGCGCAACATAGGTTAGGTTGAGGCACAATATAGGTTAGGTTGAGGTACCGTATAGGTTAGGTTAAGGTACAGTATAGTTTAGGTTAAGGTACAGTATAGTTTAGGTTAAGGTACAGTATAGTTTAGGTTAAGGTACAGTATAGTTTAGGTTAAGGTACAGTATAGTTTAGGTTAAGGTACAGTATAGTTTAGGTTAAGGTACAGTATAGTTTAGGTTAAGGTACACATTGTTGTATGGAAAGGTGTAATGGGGGGGGGGGGGGGGGCGGCCGGTCGGTTTGTTGATTGTGATTATAGTAAGTGGATGCCTGCGGCATCATCTGATTTGCCACGTCAGGATGCACCTTTGGCTCATGACAGGCGGCGCTCCGATTCCATGCTTGTGGCAGACCTGTGTCTTTCATTCCTGCCATTGTTTGTGTGCTGTGAGAGGAGGCAGTATTGTGATGTAGGGTGCACCCCTGTGTAGGACATGTGTGGGTGTTGGTGGCTTAGCTGAGCAATGGTGG
>NW_026047267.1:30000-35000 GCF_023864345.2 Schistocerca serialis cubense
CGCCGAGTCATCGGAGGAACTGCGGCGGATCGCTGGCTGGCATCGTTTATGGTTAGAACTAGGGCGGTATCTGATCGCCTTCGAACCTCTAACTTTCGTTCTTGATTAATGAAAACATACTTGGCAAATGCTTTCGCTTCTGTTCGTCTTGCGACGATCCAAGAATTTCACCTCTAACGTCGCAATACGAATGCCCCCGCCTGTCCCTATTAATCATTACCTCGGGTTCCGAAAACCAACAAAATAGAACCGAGGTCCTATTCCATTATTCCATGCACACAGTATTCAGGCGGGCTTGCCTGCTTTAAGCACTCTAATTTGTTCAAAGTAAACGTGCCGGCCCACCGAGACACTCACTCAAGAGCACCCTGGTAGGATTGCAACGGGGTCCGCCTCGGGACGCACGAGCACGCACGAGGCGCGTCGCACGCCTTCAGCTCGCCCCACCGGCAGGACGTCCCACGATACATGCCAGTTAAACACCGACGGGCGGTGAACCAACAGCGTGGGACACAAATCCAACTACGAGCTTTTTAACCGCAACAACTTTAATATACGCTATTGGAGCTGGAATTACCGCGGCTGCTGGCACCAGACTTGCCCTCCAATAGATACTCGTTAAAGGATTTAAAGTGTACTCATTCCGATTACGGGGCCTCGGATGAGTCCCGTATCGTTATTTTTCGTCACTACCTCCCCGTGCCGGGAGTGGGTAATTTGCGCGCCTGCTGCCTTCCTTGGATGTGGTAGCCGTTTCTCAGGCTCCCTCTCCGGAATCGAACCCTGATTCCCCGTTACCCGTTACAACCATGGTAGGCGCAGAACCTACCATCGACAGTTGATAAGGCAGACATTTGAAAGATGCGTCGCCGGTACGAGGACCGTGCGATCAGCCCAAAGTTATTCAGAGTCACCAAGGCAAACGGACCGGACGAGCCGACCGATTGGTTTTGATCTAATAAAAGCGTCCCTTCCATCTCTGGTCGGGACTCTGTTTGCATGTATTAGCTCTAGAATTACCACAGTTATCCAAGTAACGTGGGTACGATCTAAGGAACCATAACTGATTTAATGAGCCATTCGCGGTTTCACCTTAATGCGGCTTGTACTGAGACATGCATGGCTTAATCTTTGAGACAAGCATATGACTACTGGCAGGATCAACCAGGGAGCTGCGTCAACTAGAGCTGAGCAGCCGGCCGCCCGGGAGTGTGTCCCGGGGGCCCGCGCGAACACGCAAGCGTCCGCTCAATTATTCTGCAAACAGGAGGAGGCTGAGCTCCCCTGCACCATACACCTCGAAACCCTCTCAGGTCCCGGCGGCGCGCAGCGCCGTCCTAAGTACTTGGTCGGGTTCGAGAGAGGCGCAATCGCCCGGGGTTTGGCGAGTAGACGCTTTAGGTGCGACCACCCGTGCTCCCAACTGAGCTTGCCGCTGCCGACAGAGGCCCGGGAGCGTGCTGTCGTGGCATTGCCGGCGGGAGACAACACGCGCCACCTACGGTGACCGGCAGCTCCAACGCCAGCGCCACAGAAGGACAAAAGCCCCACTTGGGTGCCGAAGCGAACTCTCCCAGCACAGCGCACGCGCCAACACGTCCGCACAGCTGCGATACAAACCACCTGCGAGAACCGCAGAGGCGACCGAGCAGCAGACGGCGTCGCGGCGCCGAGCGCCGGGCGGCGGCGCATCCTCAGCGCACACAGTCCTCAATCGGACCAGCACACTGCAGATGTCCACCGCGCTTCGCACCGGGCCCGCGAGGACCTACTTTGGCCGCACGGCGCCGCGTGCAGGGTGCGCCGGCGCGCAGCTGCGCCGCCTGCCGCCTCCGTCGGCCGGCGCGCCTGCCACTGGCCGCCCCCACCAGCCGGCTGTAGCGCGTGCGCCCACGCACCGCGCGGCCAGCACGCCGGGAGGCCCCCCCTCACCGGCCGGGGACGGTCCCACCCAGCCACCGCCGCGTATCGCTTCACACCCAGATGCCATTCACGTTCGTGGGCATGGTGGGTATCGCTGGAACAACCGGTTGGTAGCTCAACCGATCGTCGCCATCACTGATTCACCTCTAGCGAGAACAACCGCACCACAACGGTTTACCAGTTGTTCATTTGCGTAACGTCACCAGCAAACGTAGGCGTCCATCGCCATTTGCAAATTCAACGATTGTTGCATGCCTGTGTCAGGTGTCACGACACACTATGTCTGCCCACATACACGCAACAACATGTGCACGCTTCGCGAACACGTGGAAGGTGGCCCCCGTACGTATGCGATGTCCATTGCGCGAACGACTGTCAACCGGCCTCTGTCGCATGTCGCAGATGTGGAACGCAGTGCACCATGCTATCACGGTGTGTGAGAAGAGACGACTACGTCTGACAACACGCGCCACTACATCAACAGACGGCTCATGCTGATCGCCATCCAGGGCATACCACACTGCAATCCAGCTCTTATAGGGAGACGACACGTAGCTGAGTGCACAACATTTGGACCGCATGGTTCGCCGTTGTTGGCGCAGTCGTTGTACGGTCACATGTACCACGATGTATCATTCAGTACATGAGGACCAATGTGCAGTACAGTGTGTGATTTGGACGTACAACATCAGCGGACAGTTGACACAGGCCGTACCACAGCGTAGGCTAAGTGCTTCGCCATGCGAATGCCAATGAACAACTGCAAATGCCAATGAACAACTGCAAAGGGCATTGAGCATGTACGTCCTGCTGCCATCCACATTACAGTGTATAGCTGCAAGGTGTTTAACATGAAGCGATACACTGGGGACCGGGCAGTGCGAGTAGCAAACTATATTGCGGGGGTTGCAGTTAGGCAACACTACACTAATTTAACGCGTCGTATGACAATTACAGAGCAGGTTAAGGCCCAACGTGTGTTGGGTTAAGGCCCAACGTGTGTTGGGTTAAGGCCCAACGTGTGTTGGGTTAAGGCCCAACGTGTGTTGGGTTAAGGCCCAACGTGTGTTGGGTTAAGGCCCAACGTGTGTTGGGTTAAGGCCCAACGTGTGTTGGGTTAAGGCCCAACGTGTGTTGGGTTAAGGCCCAACGTGTGTTGGGTTAAGGCCCAACGTGTGTTGGGTTAAGGCCCAACGTGTGTTGGGTTAAGGCCCAACGTGTGTTGGGTTAAGGCCCAACGTGTGTTGGGTTAAGGCCCAACGTGTGTTGGGTTAAGGCCCAACGTGTGTTGGGTTAAGGCCCAACGTGTGTTGGGTTAAGGCCCAACATAGGTTGGGTTAAGGCCCAACATAGGTTGGGTTAAGGCCCAACATAGGTTGGGTTAAGGCGCAACATAGGTTGGGTTAAGGCGCAACATAGGTTGGGTTAAGGCGCAACATAGGTTGGGTTAAGGCGCAACATAGGTTGGGTTAAGGCGCAACATAGGTTGGGTTAAGGCGCAACATAGGTTGGGTTAAGGCGCAACATAGGTTAGGTTAAGGCGCAACATAGGTTAGGTTAAGGCGCAACATAGGTTAGGTTAAGGCGCAACATAGGTTAGGTTAAGGCGCAACATAGGTTAGGTTAAGGCGCAACATAGGTTAGGTTAAGGCGCAACATAGGTTAGGTTAAGGCGCAACATAGGTTAGGTTAAGGCGCAACATAGGTTAGGTTAAGGCGCAACATAGGTTAGGTTAAGGCGCAACATAGGTTAGGTTAAGGCGCAACATAGGTTAGGTTAAGGCGCAACATAGGTTAGGTTAAGGCGCAACATAGGTTAGGTTAAGGCGCAACATAGGTTAGGTTAAGGCGCAACATAGGTTAGGTTAAGGCGCAACATAGGTTAGGTTAAGGCGCAACATAGGTTAGGTTAAGGCGCAACATAGGTTAGGTTAAGGCGCAACATAGGTTAGGTTAAGGCGCAACATAGGTTAGGTTAAGGCGCAACATAGGTTAGGTTAAGGCGCAACATAGGTTAGGTTAAGGCGCAACATAGGTTAGGTTAAGGCGCAACATAGGTTAGGTTAAGGCGCAACATAGGTTAGGTTGAGGCACAATATAGGTTAGGTTGAGGTACCGTATAGGTTAGGTTAAGGTACAGTATAGTTTAGGTTAAGGTACAGTATAGTTTAGGTTAAGGTACAGTATAGTTTAGGTTAAGGTACAGTATAGTTTAGGTTAAGGTACAGTATAGTTTAGGTTAAGGTACAGTATAGTTTAGGTTAAGGTACAGTATAGTTTAGGTTAAGGTACACATTGTTGTATGGAAAGGTGTAATGGGGGGGGGGGGGGGGCCGCCGGTCGGTTTGTTGATTGTGATTATAGTAAGTGGATGCCTGCGGCATCATCTGATTTGCCACGTCAGGATGCACCTTTGGCTCATGACAGGCGGCGCTCCGATTCCATGCTTGTGGCAGACCTGTGTCTTTCATTCCTGCCATTGTTTGTGTGCTGTGAGAGGAGGCAGTATTGTGATGTTGGGTGCACCCCTGTGTAGGACATGTGTGGGTGTTGGTGGCTTAGCTGAGCAATGGTGGTTGTCGGGGGGGTGGGATATTCCGTTTTCTGAGTGGACCTCCCAGTCTGGTTATGACAGTGTGGATTGTCTCATGTGGCGGAGAGGATGCACTGGGTGTTGTTCCATGCTGGTGCTTACATATTGTCTGTGTGCGTGTTACAGGCGGAGAGTAGTGCGTGATAAGAGTGTGTGGCTGCCGTGTGGTTGTGATTGTGAGCAGAGTCTTTCAGCATGTATACGGACAGTTGTATATATTATCTGTATTCTGATGGGTCTATGTATTACTAATCAGCGCCGTGTATACGTTTAATCCGGTTCCAGTCGAAACTGTTGTATCTCTGTACATTAGTGACACGGCGAGCGCGCTATGTAGCTACTCGTCTCGGCAGCTTCCACCGGTGTATGGCAAATGATTATAAGCAATGAGTCGAGTCGTCAATACCGATAGTGTGACGTCACATGTCTGGGGTGGGGGACGCTGCGCCCTTCCGGTGGGTCATGGCCTAGAAAGACGCTCCCC
>NW_026047268.1:10000-12500 GCF_023864345.2 Schistocerca serialis cubense
TCGAGAGAGGCGCAATCGCCCGGGGTTTGGCGAGTAGACGCTTTAGGTGCGACCACCCGTGCTCCCAACTGAGCTTGCCGCTGCCGACAGAGGCCCGGGAGCGTGCTGTCGTGGCATTGCCGGCGGGAGACAACACGCGCCACCTACGGTGACCGGCAGCTCCAACGCCAGCGCCACAGAAGGACAAAAGCCCCACTTGGGTGCCGAAGCGAACTCTCCCAGCACAGCGCACGCGCCAACACGTCCGCACAGCTGCGATACAAACCACCTGCGAGAACCGCAGAGGCGACCGAGCAGCAGACGGCGTCGCGGCGCCGAGCGCCGGGCGGCGGCGCATCCTCAGCGCACACAGTCCTCAATCGGACCAGCACACTGCAGATGTCCACCGCGCTTCGCACCGGGCCCGCGAGGACCTACTTTGGCCGCACGGCGCCGCGTGCAGGGTGCGCCGGCGCGCAGCTGCGCCGCCTGCCGCCTCCGTCGGCCGGCGCGCCTGCCACTGGCCGCCCCCACCAGCCGGCTGTAGCGCGTGCGCCCACGCACCGCGCGGCCAGCACGCCGGGAGGCCCCCCCTCACCGGCCGGGGACGGTCCCACCCAGCCACCGCCGCGTATCGCTTCACACCCAGATGCCATTCACGTTCGTGGGCATGGTGGGTATCGCTGGAACAACCGGTTGGTAGCTCAACCGATCGTCGCCATCACTGATTCACCTCTAGCGAGAACAACCGCACCACAACGGTTTACCAGTTGTTCATTTGCGTAACGTCACCAGCAAACGTAGGCGTCCATCGCCATTTGCAAATTCAACGATTGTTGCATGCCTGTGTCAGGTGTCACGACACACTATGTCTGCCCACATACACGCAACAACATGTGCACGCTTCGCGAACACGTGGAAGGTGGCCCCCGTACGTATGCGATGTCCATTGCGCGAACGACTGTCAACCGGCCTCTGTCGCATGTCGCAGATGTGGAACGCAGTGCACCATGCTATCACGGTGTGTGAGAAGAGACGACTACGTCTGACAACACGCGCCACTACATCAACAGACGGCTCATGCTGATCGCCATCCAGGGCATACCACACTGCAATCCAGCTCTTATAGGGAGACGACACGTAGCTGAGTGCACAACATTTGGACCGCATGGTTCGCCGTTGTTGGCGCAGTCGTTGTACGGTCACATGTACCACGATGTATCATTCAGTACATGAGGACCAATGTGCAGTACAGTGTGTGATTTGGACGTACAACATCAGCGGACAGTTGACACAGGCCGTACCACAGCGTAGGCTAAGTGCTTCGCCATGCGAATGCCAATGAACAACTGCAAATGCCAATGAACAACTGCAAAGGGCATTGAGCATGTACGTCCTGCTGCCATCCACATTACAGTGTATAGCTGCAAGGTGTTTAACATGAAGCGATACACTGGGGACCGGGCAGTGCGAGTAGCAAACTATATTGCGGGGGTTGCAGTTAGGCAACACTACACTAATTTAACGCGTCGTATGACAATTACAGAGCAGGTTAAGGCCCAACGTGTGTTGGGTTAAGGCCCAACGTGTGTTGGGTTAAGGCCCAACGTGTGTTGGGTTAAGGCCCAACGTGTGTTGGGTTAAGGCCCAACGTGTGTTGGGTTAAGGCCCAACGTGTGTTGGGTTAAGGCCCAACGTGTGTTGGGTTAAGGCCCAACGTGTGTTGGGTTAAGGCCCAACGTGTGTTGGGTTAAGGCCCAACGTGTGTTGGGTTAAGGCCCAACGTGTGTTGGGTTAAGGCCCAACGTGTGTTGGGTTAAGGCCCAACGTGTGTTGGGTTAAGGCCCAACGTGTGTTGGGTTAAGGCCCAACGTGTGTTGGGTTAAGGCCCAACGTGTGTTGGGTTAAGGCCCAACGTGTGTTGGGTTAAGGCCCAACGTGTGTTGGGTTAAGGCCCAACGTGTGTTGGGTTAAGGCCCAACGTGTGTTGGGTTAAGGCCCAACGTGTGTTGGGTTAAGGCCCAACATAGGTTGGGTTAAGGCCCAACATAGGTTGGGTTAAGGCGCAACATAGGTTGGGTTAAGGCGCAACATAGGTTGGGTTAAGGCGCAACATAGGTTGGGTTAAGGCGCAACATAGGTTGGGTTAAGGCGCAACATAGGTTGGGTTAAGGCCCAACATAGGTTGGGTTAAGGCGCAACATAGGTTGGGTTAAGGCGCAACATAGGTTGGGTTAAGGCGCAACATAGGTTGGGTTAAGGCGCAACATAGGTTGGGTTAAGGCGCAACATAGGTTGGGTTAAGGCGCAACATAGGTTGGGTTAAGGCGCAACATAGGTTAGGTTAAGGCGCAACATAGGTTAGGTTAAGGCGCAACATAGGTTAGGTTAAGGCGCAACATAGGTTAGGTTAAGGCGCAACATAGGTTAGGTTAAGGCGCAACATAGGTTAGGTTAAGGCGCAACATAGGTTAGGTTAAGGCGCAACATAGGTTAGGTTAAGGCGCAACATAGGTTAGGT
>NW_026047268.1:22500-26036 GCF_023864345.2 Schistocerca serialis cubense
ACGGCGTCGCGGCGCCGAGCGCCGGGCGGCGGCGCATCCTCAGCGCACACAGTCCTCAATCGGACCAGCACACTGCAGATGTCCACCGCGCTTCGCACCGGGCCCGCGAGGACCTACTTTGGCCGCACGGCGCCGCGTGCAGGGTGCGCCGGCGCGCAGCTGCGCCGCCTGCCGCCTCCGTCGGCCGGCGCGCCTGCCACTGGCCGCCCCCACCAGCCGGCTGTAGCGCGTGCGCCCACGCACCGCGCGGCCAGCACGCCGGGAGGCCCCCCCTCACCGGCCGGGGACGGTCCCACCCAGCCACCGCCGCGTATCGCTTCACACCCAGATGCCATTCACGTTCGTGGGCATGGTGGGTATCGCTGGAACAACCGGTTGGTAGCTCAACCGATCGTCGCCATCACTGATTCACCTCTAGCGAGAACAACCGCACCACAACGGTTTACCAGTTGTTCATTTGCGTAACGTCACCAGCAAACGTAGGCGTCCATCGCCATTTGCAAATTCAACGATTGTTGCATGCCTGTGTCAGGTGTCACGACACACTATGTCTGCCCACATACACGCAACAACATGTGCACGCTTCGCGAACACGTGGAAGGTGGCCCCCGTACGTATGCGATGTCCATTGCGCGAACGACTGTCAACCGGCCTCTGTCGCATGTCGCAGATGTGGAACGCAGTGCACCATGCTATCACGGTGTGTGAGAAGAGACGACTACGTCTGACAACACGCGCCACTACATCAACAGACGGCTCATGCTGATCGCCATCCAGGGCATACCACACTGCAATCCAGCTCTTATAGGGAGACGACACGTAGCTGAGTGCACAACATTTGGACCGCATGGTTCGCCGTTGTTGGCGCAGTCGTTGTACGGTCACATGTACCACGATGTATCATTCAGTACATGAGGACCAATGTGCAGTACAGTGTGTGATTTGGACGTACAACATCAGCGGACAGTTGACACAGGCCGTACCACAGCGTAGGCTAAGTGCTTCGCCATGCGAATGCCAATGAACAACTGCAAATGCCAATGAACAACTGCAAAGGGCATTGAGCATGTACGTCCTGCTGCCATCCACATTACAGTGTATAGCTGCAAGGTGTTTAACATGAAGCGATACACTGGGGACCGGGCAGTGCGAGTAGCAAACTATATTGCGGGGGTTGCAGTTAGGCAACACTACACTAATTTAACGCGTCGTATGACAATTACAGAGCAGGTTAAGGCCCAACGTGTGTTGGGTTAAGGCCCAACGTGTGTTGGGTTAAGGCCCAACGTGTGTTGGGTTAAGGCCCAACGTGTGTTGGGTTAAGGCCCAACGTGTGTTGGGTTAAGGCCCAACGTGTGTTGGGTTAAGGCCCAACGTGTGTTGGGTTAAGGCCCAACGTGTGTTGGGTTAAGGCCCAACGTGTGTTGGGTTAAGGCCCAACGTGTGTTGGGTTAAGGCCCAACGTGTGTTGGGTTAAGGCCCAACGTGTGTTGGGTTAAGGCCCAACGTGTGTTGGGTTAAGGCCCAACGTGTGTTGGGTTAAGGCCCAACGTGTGTTGGGTTAAGGCCCAACGTGTGTTGGGTTAAGGCCCAACGTGTGTTGGGTTAAGGCCCAACGTGTGTTGGGTTAAGGCCCAACATAGGTTGGGTTAAGGCCCAACATAGGTTGGGTTAAGGCCCAACATAGGTTGGGTTAAGGCGCAACATAGGTTGGGTTAAGGCGCAACATAGGTTGGGTTAAGGCGCAACATAGGTTGGGTTAAGGCGCAACATAGGTTGGGTTAAGGCGCAACATAGGTTGGGTTAAGGCGCAACATAGGTTGGGTTAAGGCGCAACATAGGTTAGGTTAAGGCGCAACATAGGTTAGGTTAAGGCGCAACATAGGTTAGGTTAAGGCGCAACATAGGTTAGGTTAAGGCGCAACATAGGTTAGGTTAAGGCGCAACATAGGTTAGGTTAAGGCGCAACATAGGTTAGGTTAAGGCGCAACATAGGTTAGGTTAAGGCGCAACATAGGTTAGGTTAAGGCGCAACATAGGTTAGGTTAAGGCGCAACATAGGTTAGGTTAAGGCGCAACATAGGTTAGGTTAAGGCGCAACATAGGTTAGGTTAAGGCGCAACATAGGTTAGGTTAAGGCGCAACATAGGTTAGGTTAAGGCGCAACATAGGTTAGGTTAAGGCGCAACATAGGTTAGGTTAAGGCGCAACATAGGTTAGGTTAAGGCGCAACATAGGTTAGGTTAAGGCGCAACATAGGTTAGGTTAAGGCGCAACATAGGTTAGGTTAAGGCGCAACATAGGTTAGGTTAAGGCGCAACATAGGTTAGGTTAAGGCGCAACATAGGTTAGGTTAAGGCGCAACATAGGTTAGGTTAAGGCGCAACATAGGTTAGGTTAAGGCGCAACATAGGTTAGGTTAAGGCGCAACATAGGTTAGGTTGAGGCACAATATAGGTTAGGTTGAGGTACCGTATAGGTTAGGTTAAGGTACAGTATAGTTTAGGTTAAGGTACAGTATAGTTTAGGTTAAGGTACAGTATAGTTTAGGTTAAGGTACAGTATAGTTTAGGTTAAGGTACAGTATAGTTTAGGTTAAGGTACAGTATAGTTTAGGTTAAGGTACAGTATAGTTTAGGTTAAGGTACACATTGTTGTATGGAAAGGTGTAATGGGGGGGGGGGGGGGGCGGCCGGTCGTGTTTGTTGATTGTGATTATAGTAAGTGGATGCCTGCGGCATCATCTGATTTGCCACGTCAGGATGCACCTTTGGCTCATGACAGGCGGCGCTCCGATTCCATGCTTGTGGCAGACCTGTGTCTTTCATTCCTGCCATTGTTTGTGTGCTGTGAGAGGAGGCAGTATTGTGATGTTGGGTGCACCCCTGTGTAGGACATGTGTGGGTGTTGGTGGCTTAGCTGAGCAATGGTGGTTGTCGGGGGGGTGGGATATTCCGTTTTCTGAGTGGACCTCCCAGTCT
Organism: Schistocerca serialis cubense; assembly: GCF_023864345.2. Lineage (NCBI taxonomy): Eukaryota > Metazoa > Arthropoda > Insecta > Orthoptera > Acrididae > Schistocerca > Schistocerca serialis. The sequence continues at coordinate 25,482 of NW_026047268.1, forward strand.
GGTTATGACAGTGTGGATTGTCTCATGTGGCGGAGAGGATGCACTGGGTGTTGTTCCATGCTGGTGCTTACATATTGTCTGTGTGCGTGTTACAGGCGGAGAGTAGTGCGTGATAAGAGTGTGTGGCTGCCGTGTGGTTGTGATTGTGAGCAGAGTCTTTCAGCATGTATACGGACAGTTGTATATATTATCTGTATTCTGATGGGTCTATGTATTACTAATCAGCGCCGTGTATACGTTTAATCCGGTTCCAGTCGAAACTGTTGTATCTCTGTACATTAGTGACACGGCGAGCGCGCTATGTAGCTACTCGTCTCGGCAGCTTCCACCGGTGTATGGCAAATGATTATAAGCAATGAGTCGAGTCGTCAATACCGATAGTGTGACGTCACATGTCTGGGGTGGGGGACGCTGCGCCCTTCCGGTGGGTCATGGCCTAGAAAGACGCTCCCCACGCAGGGGGGCTTGGACTGTCATAAACTCTTCCGAGTAATATACTTGCCGTACGTTTTTGCGACTGCGAGTGCAACGCCCACCGGTACCGACATGGATGGA
>NW_026047269.1:0-39050 GCF_023864345.2 Schistocerca serialis cubense
TTTTGTGCCATTGCGGTGTGTTCTCGTGGGGTAGAACGCAGCTCCTGTGACCGCCGCGTCGCGTAGGTAGCGTGGCCGAGCGGTCTAAGGCGCTGGTTTCAGGCACCAGTCTCTTCGGAGGCGTGGGTTCGAATCCCACCGCTGCCAACGTTTTCCGTCTCGAAAACAGGAGCACTGATTTCCCGCGAAGGAAAAAGCGCAGCAAAGCGTGAGCGTCGCTTTCTTAAACTGTCGTAGCACAGTGGTGCGTGGTGTAACAACAGGATTCACCGGCGCAGTTTGGTCTCATGATTGCTGGCGTTCGTCTCCACGAGATACGTCCCGAGCATGCCGTTCTACGAAGTGGAAACGTTAATTTTTGCAGTTGTCGTCAAGTAGCGGGTGGACGCTCGCCGAGTTTGTTGGACGAGTGCTTGTGTCGTTATCCGGTGTCGTCTGGTGGCTGGGATGCCTGGCTCTCGCCCAGGAGGCCTGGGTTCGATTCCCGGTACCGGAAATGCACATTTTATTGCTCCTCTTATGCGACTTGTCCCGACTTAGCTCGACTGACGCTCCGCTGACGCTTGCAGAAAACTACGTAAAATATGATTCGCGGCCACAAGTGACGGCGAGAGAGATGCGACATCTGTCCACCTCTTATCCGGGCACATACCTGCGGCCAACAGACTTGGAGGACTGCAAGACATTGCCACGGGGGTTGAATGCAGCTAACCACTCTGCTCAGTGTCCATCAGCGCGGGCACGTTCGTTTGCCAGTATACATATAATGGAGACCGCGTCTGACACAGCTGTTGCGAGACACAGTCGGCCGAGCTTTGCTGTGCACAGCCACTTGCAGTCGCGAGAGTTGAATTCCGCGGTGGCTCCGTGGCCGTGATCGTCTAGTGGTCAGGACATTGCGTTGTGGCCGCGACAACCCAGGCTCGAATCCGGGTCACGGCACTTTTTAAAGTTCTGCCTTGCTGTCGCTGCAATGACGATAGTGACCCAGTGATTGAAATCACGGTGCCCTCCTGATTTTGTGCTCATGTTCCTCAGGCTGCAGGTGGCACTACCGAATCCTTATAAACACGCGATGCCGCCGCACCAGGGCGCTGGCAGCTGCCTGTGTAGTTAATCTCTATTCGAAAAGGGCAGTCGTTTGAGGTGCGATGTTCGAGCAACCAGTCGCAACAGATCAGGAAGCTGTGTCGTGCACTGCATTCTACAAATGCCAGGAACACTGGTGTAGGTAGCGTGGCCGAGCGGTCTAAGGCGCTGGTTTAAGGCACCAGTCTCTTCGGAGGCGTGGGTTCGAATCCCACCGCTGCCAATTTTTACTTCTCGTTTTTGTGCCATTGCGGTGTGTTCTCGTGGGGTAGAACGCAGCTCCTGTGACCGCCGCGTCGCGTAGGTAGCGTGGCCGAGCGGTCTAAGGCGCTGGTTTCAGGCACCAGTCTCTTCGGAGGCGTGGGTTCGAATCCCACCGCTGCCAACGTTTTCCGTCTCGAAAACAGGAGCACTGATTTCCCGCGAAGGAAAAAGCGCAGCAAAGCGTGAGCGTCGCTTTCTTAAACTGTCGTAGCACAGTGGTGCGTGGTGTAACAACAGGATTCACCGGCGCAGTTTGGTCTCATGATTGCTGGCGTTCGTCTCCACGAGATACGTCCCGAGCATGCCGTTCTACGAAGTGGAAACGTTAATTTTTGCAGTTGTCGTCAAGTAGCGGGTGGACGCTCGCCGAGTTTGTTGGACGAGTGCTTGTGTCGTTATCCGGTGTCGTCTGGTGGCTGGGATGCCTGGCTCTCGCCCAGGAGGCCTGGGTTCGATTCCCGGTACCGGAAATGCACATTTTATTGCTCCTCTTATGCGACTTGTCCCGACTTAGCTCGACTGACGCTCCGCTGACGCTTGCAGAAAACTACGTAAAATATGATTCGCGGCCACAAGTGACGGCGAGAGAGATGCGACATCTGTCCACCTCTTATCCGGGCACATACCTGCGGCCAACAGACTTGGAGGACTGCAAGACATTGCCACGGGGGTTGAATGCAGCTAACCACTCTGCTCAGTGTCCATCAGCGCGGGCACGTTCGTTTGCCAGTATGCATATAATGGAGACCGCGTCTGACACAGCTGTTGCGAGACACAGTCGGCCGAGCTTTGCTGTGCACAGCCACTTGCAGTCGCGAGAGTTGAATTCCGCGGTGGCTCCGTGGCCGTGATCGTCTAGTGGTCAGGACATTGCGTTGTGGCCGCGACAACCCAGGCTCGAATCCGGGTCACGGCACTTTTTAAAGTTCTGCCTTGCTGTCGCTGCAATGACGATAGTGACCCAGTGATTGAAATCACGGTGCCCTCCTGATTTTGTGCTCATGTTCCTCAGGCTGCAGGTGGCACTACCGAATCCTTATAAACACGCGATGCCGCCGCACCAGGGCGCTGGCAGCTGCCTGTGTAGTTAATCTCTATTCGAAAAGGGCAGTCGTTTGAGGTGCGATGTTCGAGCAACCAGTCGCAACAGATCAGGAAGCTGTGTCGTGCACTGCATTCTACAAATGCCAGGAACACTGGTGTAGGTAGCGTGGCCGAGCGGTCTAAGGCGCTGGTTTAAGGCACCAGTCTCTTCGGAGGCGTGGGTTCGAATCCCACCGCTGCCAATTTTTACTTCTCGTTTTTGTGCCATTGCGGTGTGTTCTCGTGGGGTAGAACGCAGCTCCTGTGACCGCCGCGTCGCGTAGGTAGCGTGGCCGAGCGGTCTAAGGCGCTGGTTTCAGGCACCAGTCTCTTCGGAGGCGTGGGTTCGAATCCCACCGCTGCCAACGTTTTCCGTCTCGAAAACAGGAGCACTGATTTCCCGCGAAGGAAAAAGCGCAGCAAAGCGTGAGCGTCGCTTTCTTAAACTGTCGTAGCACAGTGGTGCGTGGTGTAACAACAGGATTCACCGGCGCAGTTTGGTCTCATGATTGCTGGCGTTCGTCTCCACGAGATACGTCCCGAGCATGCCGTTCTACGAAGTGGAAACGTTAATTTTTGCAGTTGTCGTCAAGTAGCGGGTGGACGCTCGCCGAGTTTGTTGGACGAGTGCTTGTGTCGTTATCCGGTGTCGTCTGGTGGCTGGGATGCCTGGCTCTCGCCCAGGAGGCCTGGGTTCGATTCCCGGTACCGGAAATGCACATTTTATTGCTCCTCTTATGCGACTTGTCCCGACTTAGCTCGACTGACGCTCCGCTGACGCTTGCAGAAAACTACGTAAAATATGATTCGCGGCCACAAGTGACGGCGAGAGAGATGCGACATCTGTCCACCTCTTATCCGGGCACATACCTGCGGCCAACAGACTTGGAGGACTGCAAGACATTGCCACGGGGGTTGAATGCAGCTAACCACTCTGCTCAGTGTCCATCAGCGCGGGCACGTTCGTTTGCCAGTATACATATAATGGAGACCGCGTCTGACACAGCTGTTGCGAGACACAGTCGGCCGAGCTTTGCTGTGCACAGCCACTTGCAGTCGCGAGAGTTGAATTCCGCGGTGGCTCCGTGGCCGTGATCGTCTAGTGGTCAGGACATTGCGTTGTGGCCGCGACAACCCAGGCTCGAATCCGGGTCACGGCACTTTTTAAAGTTCTGCCTTGCTGTCGCTGCAATGACGATAGTGACCCAGTGATTGAAATCACGGTGCCCTCCTGATTTTGTGCTCATGTTCCTCAGGCTGCAGGTGGCACTACCGAATCCTTATAAACACGCGATGCCGCCGCACCAGGGCGCTGGCAGCTGCCTGTGTAGTTAATCTCTATTCGAAAAGGGCAGTCGTTTGAGGTGCGATGTTCGAGCAACCAGTCGCAACAGATCAGGAAGCTGTGTCGTGCACTGCATTCTACAAATGCCAGGAACACTGGTGTAGGTAGCGTGGCCGAGCGGTCTAAGGCGCTGGTTTAAGGCACCAGTCTCTTCGGAGGCGTGGGTTCGAATCCCACCGCTGCCAATTTTTACTTCTCGTTTTTGTGCCATTGCGGTGTGTTCTCGTGGGGTAGAACGCAGCTCCTGTGACCGCCGCGTCGCGTAGGTAGCGTGGCCGAGCGGTCTAAGGCGCTGGTTTCAGGCACCAGTCTCTTCGGAGGCGTGGGTTCGAATCCCACCGCTGCCAACGTTTTCCGTCTCGAAAACAGGAGCACTGATTTCCCGCGAAGGAAAAAGCGCAGCAAAGCGTGAGCGTCGCTTTCTTAAACTGTCGTAGCACAGTGGTGCGTGGTGTAACAACAGGATTCACCGGCGCAGTTTGGTCTCATGATTGCTGGCGTTCGTCTCCACGAGATACGTCCCGAGCATGCCGTTCTACGAAGTGGAAACGTTAATTTTTGCAGTTGTCGTCAAGTAGCGGGTGGACGCTCGCCGAGTTTGTTGGACGAGTGCTTGTGTCGTTATCCGGTGTCGTCTGGTGGCTGGGATGCCTGGCTCTCGCCCAGGAGGCCTGGGTTCGATTCCCGGTACCGGAAATGCACATTTTATTGCTCCTCTTATGCGACTTGTCCCGACTTAGCTCGACTGACGCTCCGCTGACGCTTGCAGAAAACTACGTAAAATATGATTCGCGGCCACAAGTGACGGCGAGAGAGATGCGACATCTGTCCACCTCTTATCCGGGCACATACCTGCGGCCAACAGACTTGGAGGACTGCAAGACATTGCCACGGGGGTTGAATGCAGCTAACCACTCTGCTCAGTGTCCATCAGCGCGGGCACGTTCGTTTGCCAGTATACATATAATGGAGACCGCGTCTGACACAGCTGTTGCGAGACACAGTCGGCCGAGCTTTGCTGTGCACAGCCACTTGCAGTCGCGAGAGTTGAATTCCGCGGTGGCTCCGTGGCCGTGATCGTCTAGTGGTCAGGACATTGCGTTGTGGCCGCGACAACCCAGGCTCGAATCCGGGTCACGGCACTTTTTAAAGTTCTGCCTTGCTGTCGCTGCAATGACGATAGTGACCCAGTGATTGAAATCACGGTGCCCTCCTGATTTTGTGCTCATGTTCCTCAGGCTGCAGGTGGCACTACCGAATCCTTATAAACACGCGATGCCGCCGCACCAGGGCGCTGGCAGCTGCCTGTGTAGTTAATCTCTATTCGAAAAGGGCAGTCGTTTGAGGTGCGATGTTCGAGCAACCAGTCGCAACAGATCAGGAAGCTGTGTCGTGCACTGCATTCTACAAATGCCAGGAACACTGGTGTAGGTAGCGTGGCCGAGCGGTCTAAGGCGCTGGTTTAAGGCACCAGTCTCTTCGGAGGCGTGGGTTCGAATCCCACCGCTGCCAATTTTTACTTCTCGTTTTTGTGCCATTGCGGTGTGTTCTCGTGGGGTAGAACGCAGCTCCTGTGACCGCCGCGTCGCGTAGGTAGCGTGGCCGAGCGGTCTAAGGCGCTGGTTTCAGGCACCAGTCTCTTCGGAGGCGTGGGTTCGAATCCCACCGCTGCCAACGTTTTCCGTCTCGAAAACAGGAGCACTGATTTCCCGCGAAGGAAAAAGCGCAGCAAAGCGTGAGCGTCGCTTTCTTAAACTGTCGTAGCACAGTGGTGCGTGGTGTAACAACAGGATTCACCGGCGCAGTTTGGTCTCATGATTGCTGGCGTTCGTCTCCACGAGATACGTCCCGAGCATGCCGTTCTACGAAGTGGAAACGTTAATTTTTGCAGTTGTCGTCAAGTAGCGGGTGGACGCTCGCCGAGTTTGTTGGACGAGTGCTTGTGTCGTTATCCGGTGTCGTCTGGTGGCTGGGATGCCTGGCTCTCGCCCAGGAGGCCTGGGTTCGATTCCCGGTACCGGAAATGCACATTTTATTGCTCCTCTTATGCGACTTGTCCCGACTTAGCTCGACTGACGCTTCGCTGACGCTTGCAGAAAACTACGTAAAATATGATTCGCGGCCACAAGTGACGGCGAGAGAGATGCGACATCTGTCCACCTCTTATCCGGGCACATACCTGCGGCCAACAGACTTGGAGGACTGCAAGACATTGCCACGGGGGTTGAATGCAGCTAACCACTCTGCTCAGTGTCCATCAGCGCGGGCACGTTCGTTTGCCAGTATGCATATAATGGAGACCGCGTCTGACACAGCTGTTGCGAGACACAGTCGGCCGAGCTTTGCTGTGCACAGCCACTTGCAGTCGCGAGAGTTGAATTCCGCGGTGGCTCCGTGGCCGTGATCGTCTAGTGGTCAGGACATTGCGTTGTGGCCGCGACAACCCAGGCTCGAATCCGGGTCACGGCACTTTTTAAAGTTCTGCCTTGCTGTCGCTGCAATGACGATAGTGACCCAGTGATTGAAATCACGGTGCCCTCCTGATTTTGTGCTCATGTTCCTCAGGCTGCAGGTGGCACTACCGAATCCTTATAAACACGCGATGCCGCCGCACCAGGGCGCTGGCAGCTGCCTGTGTAGTTAATCTCTATTCGAAAAGGGCAGTCGTTTGAGGTGCGATGTTCGAGCAACCAGTCGCAACAGATCAGGAAGCTGTGTCGTGCACTGCATTCTACAAATGCCAGGAACACTGGTGTAGGTAGCGTGGCCGAGCGGTCTAAGGCGCTGGTTTAAGGCACCAGTCTCTTCGGAGGCGTGGGTTCGAATCCCACCGCTGCCAATTTTTACTTCTCGTTTTTGTGCCATTGCGGTGTGTTCTCGTGGGGTAGAACGCAGCTCCTGTGACCGCCGCGTCGCGTAGGTAGCGTGGCCGAGCGGTCTAAGGCGCTGGTTTCAGGCACCAGTCTCTTCGGAGGCGTGGGTTCGAATCCCACCGCTGCCAACGTTTTCCGTCTCGAAAACAGGAGCACTGATTTCCCGCGAAGGAAAAAGCGCAGCAAAGCGTGAGCGTCGCTTTCTTAAACTGTCGTAGCACAGTGGTGCGTGGTGTAACAACAGGATTCACCGGCGCAGTTTGGTCTCATGATTGCTGGCGTTCGTCTCCACGAGATACGTCCCGAGCATGCCGTTCTACGAAGTGGAAACGTTAATTTTTGCAGTTGTCGTCAAGTAGCGGGTGGACGCTCGCCGAGTTTGTTGGACGAGTGCTTGTGTCGTTATCCGGTGTCGTCTGGTGGCTGGGATGCCTGGCTCTCGCCCAGGAGGCCTGGGTTCGATTCCCGGTACCGGAAATGCACATTTTATTGCTCCTCTTATGCGACTTGTCCCGACTTAGCTCGACTGACGCTCCGCTGACGCTTGCAGAAAACTACGTAAAATATGATTCGCGGCCACAAGTGACGGCGAGAGAGATGCGACATCTGTCCACCTCTTATCCGGGCACATACCTGCGGCCAACAGACTTGGAGGACTGCAAGACATTGCCACGGGGGTTGAATGCAGCTAACCACTCTGCTCAGTGTCCATCAGCGCGGGCACGTTCGTTTGCCAGTATACATATAATGGAGACCGCGTCTGACACAGCTGTTGCGAGACACAGTCGGCCGAGCTTTGCTGTGCACAGCCACTTGCAGTCGCGAGAGTTGAATTCCGCGGTGGCTCCGTGGCCGTGATCGTCTAGTGGTCAGGACATTGCGTTGTGGCCGCGACAACCCAGGCTCGAATCCGGGTCACGGCACTTTTTAAAGTTCTGCCTTGCTGTCGCTGCAATGACGATAGTGACCCAGTGATTGAAATCACGGTGCCCTCCTGATTTTGTGCTCATGTTCCTCAGGCTGCAGGTGGCACTACCGAATCCTTATAAACACGCGATGCCGCCGCACCAGGGCGCTGGCAGCTGCCTGTGTAGTTAATCTCTATTCGAAAAGGGCAGTCGTTTGAGGTGCGATGTTCGAGCAACCAGTCGCAACAGATCAGGAAGCTGTGTCGTGCACTGCATTCTACAAATGCCAGGAACACTGGTGTAGGTAGCGTGGCCGAGCGGTCTAAGGCGCTGGTTTAAGGCACCAGTCTCTTCGGAGGCGTGGGTTCGAATCCCACCGCTGCCAATTTTTACTTCTCGTTTTTGTGCCATTGCGGTGTGTTCTCGTGGGGTAGAACGCAGCTCCTGTGACCGCCGCGTCGCGTAGGTAGCGTGGCCGAGCGGTCTAAGGCGCTGGTTTCAGGCACCAGTCTCTTCGGAGGCGTGGGTTCGAATCCCACCGCTGCCAACGTTTTCCGTCTCGAAAACAGGAGCACTGATTTCCCGCGAAGGAAAAAGCGCAGCAAAGCGTGAGCGTCGCTTTCTTAAACTGTCGTAGCACAGTGGTGCGTGGTGTAACAACAGGATTCACCGGCGCAGTTTGGTCTCATGATTGCTGGCGTTCGTCTCCACGAGATACGTCCCGAGCATGCCGTTCTACGAAGTGGAAACGTTAATTTTTGCAGTTGTCGTCAAGTAGCGGGTGGACGCTCGCCGAGTTTGTTGGACGAGTGCTTGTGTCGTTATCCGGTGTCGTCTGGTGGCTGGGATGCCTGGCTCTCGCCCAGGAGGCCTGGGTTCGATTCCCGGTACCGGAAATGCACATTTTATTGCTCCTCTTATGCGACTTGTCCCGACTTAGCTCGACTGACGCTCCGCTGACGCTTGCAGAAAACTACGTAAAATATGATTCGCGGCCACAAGTGACGGCGAGAGAGATGCGACATCTGTCCACCTCTTATCCGGGCACATACCTGCGGCCAACAGACTTGGAGGACTGCAAGACATTGCCACGGGGGTTGAATGCAGCTAACCACTCTGCTCAGTGTCCATCAGCGCGGGCACGTTCGTTTGCCAGTATACATATAATGGAGACCGCGTCTGACACAGCTGTTGCGAGACACAGTCGGCCGAGCTTTGCTGTGCACAGCCACTTGCAGTCGCGAGAGTTGAATTCCGCGGTGGCTCCGTGGCCGTGATCGTCTAGTGGTCAGGACATTGCGTTGTGGCCGCGACAACCCAGGCTCGAATCCGGGTCACGGCACTTTTTAAAGTTCTGCCTTGCTGTCGCTGCAATGACGATAGTGACCCAGTGATTGAAATCACGGTGCCCTCCTGATTTTGTGCTCATGTTCCTCAGGCTGCAGGTGGCACTACCGAATCCTTATAAACACGCGATGCCGCCGCACCAGGGCGCTGGCAGCTGCCTGTGTAGTTAATCTCTATTCGAAAAGGGCAGTCGTTTGAGGTGCGATGTTCGAGCAACCAGTCGCAACAGATCAGGAAGCTGTGTCGTGCACTGCATTCTACAAATGCCAGGAACACTGGTGTAGGTAGCGTGGCCGAGCGGTCTAAGGCGCTGGTTTAAGGCACCAGTCTCTTCGGAGGCGTGGGTTCGAATCCCACCGCTGCCAATTTTTACTTCTCGTTTTTGTGCCATTGCGGTGTGTTCTCGTGGGGTAGAACGCAGCTCCTGTGACCGCCGCGTCGCGTAGGTAGCGTGGCCGAGCGGTCTAAGGCGCTGGTTTCAGGCACCAGTCTCTTCGGAGGCGTGGGTTCGAATCCCACCGCTGCCAACGTTTTCCGTCTCGAAAACAGGAGCACTGATTTCCCGCGAAGGAAAAAGCGCAGCAAAGCGTGAGCGTCGCTTTCTTAAACTGTCGTAGCACAGTGGTGCGTGGTGTAACAACAGGATTCACCGGCGCAGTTTGGTCTCATGATTGCTGGCGTTCGTCTCCACGAGATACGTCCCGAGCATGCCGTTCTACGAAGTGGAAACGTTAATTTTTGCAGTTGTCGTCAAGTAGCGGGTGGACGCTCGCCGAGTTTGTTGGACGAGTGCTTGTGTCGTTATCCGGTGTCGTCTGGTGGCTGGGATGCCTGGCTCTCGCCCAGGAGGCCTGGGTTCGATTCCCGGTACCGGAAATGCACATTTTATTGCTCCTCTTATGCGACTTGTCCCGACTTAGCTCGACTGACGCTCCGCTGACGCTTGCAGAAAACTACGTAAAATATGATTCGCGGCCACAAGTGACGGCGAGAGAGATGCGACATCTGTCCACCTCTTATCCGGGCACATACCTGCGGCCAACAGACTTGGAGGACTGCAAGACATTGCCACGGGGGTTGAATGCAGCTAACCACTCTGCTCAGTGTCCATCAGCGCGGGCACGTTCGTTTGCCAGTATACATATAATGGAGACCGCGTCTGACACAGCTGTTGCGAGACACAGTCGGCCGAGCTTTGCTGTGCACAGCCACTTGCAGTCGCGAGAGTTGAATTCCGCGGTGGCTCCGTGGCCGTGATCGTCTAGTGGTCAGGACATTGCGTTGTGGCCGCGACAACCCAGGCTCGAATCCGGGTCACGGCACTTTTTAAAGTTCTGCCTTGCTGTCGCTGCAATGACGATAGTGACCCAGTGATTGAAATCACGGTGCCCTCCTGATTTTGTGCTCATGTTCCTCAGGCTGCAGGTGGCACTACCGAATCCTTATAAACACGCGATGCCGCCGCACCAGGGCGCTGGCAGCTGCCTGTGTAGTTAATCTCTATTCGAAAAGGGCAGTCGTTTGAGGTGCGATGTTCGAGCAACCAGTCGCAACAGATCAGGAAGCTGTGTCGTGCACTGCATTCTACAAATGCCAGGAACACTGGTGTAGGTAGCGTGGCCGAGCGGTCTAAGGCGCTGGTTTAAGGCACCAGTCTCTTCGGAGGCGTGGGTTCGAATCCCACCGCTGCCAATTTTTACTTCTCGTTTTTGTGCCATTGCGGTGTGTTCTCGTGGGGTAGAACGCAGCTCCTGTGACCGCCGCGTCGCGTAGGTAGCGTGGCCGAGCGGTCTAAGGCGCTGGTTTCAGGCACCAGTCTCTTCGGAGGCGTGGGTTCGAATCCCACCGCTGCCAACGTTTTCCGTCTCGAAAACAGGAGCACTGATTTCCCGCGAAGGAAAAAGCGCAGCAAAGCGTGAGCGTCGCTTTCTTAAACTGTCGTAGCACAGTGGTGCGTGGTGTAACAACAGGATTCACCGGCGCAGTTTGGTCTCATGATTGCTGGCGTTCGTCTCCACGAGATACGTCCCGAGCATGCCGTTCTACGAAGTGGAAACGTTAATTTTTGCAGTTGTCGTCAAGTAGCGGGTGGACGCTCGCCGAGTTTGTTGGACGAGTGCTTGTGTCGTTATCCGGTGTCGTCTGGTGGCTGGGATGCCTGGCTCTCGCCCAGGAGGCCTGGGTTCGATTCCCGGTACCGGAAATGCACATTTTATTGCTCCTCTTATGCGACTTGTCCCGACTTAGCTCGACTGACGCTCCGCTGACGCTTGCAGAAAACTACGTAAAATATGATTCGCGGCCACAAGTGACGGCGAGAGAGATGCGACATCTGTCCACCTCTTATCCGGGCACATACCTGCGGCCAACAGACTTGGAGGACTGCAAGACATTGCCACGGGGGTTGAATGCAGCTAACCACTCTGCTCAGTGTCCATCAGCGCGGGCACGTTCGTTTGCCAGTATGCATATAATGGAGACCGCGTCTGACACAGCTGTTGCGAGACACAGTCGGCCGAGCTTTGCTGTGCACAGCCACTTGCAGTCGCGAGAGTTGAATTCCGCGGTGGCTCCGTGGCCGTGATCGTCTAGTGGTCAGGACATTGCGTTGTGGCCGCGACAACCCAGGCTCGAATCCGGGTCACGGCACTTTTTAAAGTTCTGCCTTGCTGTCGCTGCAATGACGATAGTGACCCAGTGATTGAAATCACGGTGCCCTCCTGATTTTGTGCTCATGTTCCTCAGGCTGCAGGTGGCACTACCGAATCCTTATAAACACGCGATGCCGCCGCACCAGGGCGCTGGCAGCTGCCTGTGTAGTTAATCTCTATTCGAAAAGGGCAGTCGTTTGAGGTGCGATGTTCGAGCAACCAGTCGCAACAGATCAGGAAGCTGTGTCGTGCACTGCATTCTACAAATGCCAGGAACACTGGTGTAGGTAGCGTGGCCGAGCGGTCTAAGGCGCTGGTTTAAGGCACCAGTCTCTTCGGAGGCGTGGGTTCGAATCCCACCGCTGCCAATTTTTACTTCTCGTTTTTGTGCCATTGCGGTGTGTTCTCGTGGGGTAGAACGCAGCTCCTGTGACCGCCGCGTCGCGTAGGTAGCGTGGCCGAGCGGTCTAAGGCGCTGGTTTCAGGCACCAGTCTCTTCGGAGGCGTGGGTTCGAATCCCACCGCTGCCAACGTTTTCCGTCTCGAAAACAGGAGCACTGATTTCCCGCGAAGGAAAAAGCGCAGCAAAGCGTGAGCGTCGCTTTCTTAAACTGTCGTAGCACAGTGGTGCGTGGTGTAACAACAGGATTCACCGGCGCAGTTTGGTCTCATGATTGCTGGCGTTCGTCTCCACGAGATACGTCCCGAGCATGCCGTTCTACGAAGTGGAAACGTTAATTTTTGCAGTTGTCGTCAAGTAGCGGGTGGACGCTCGCCGAGTTTGTTGGACGAGTGCTTGTGTCGTTATCCGGTGTCGTCTGGTGGCTGGGATGCCTGGCTCTCGCCCAGGAGGCCTGGGTTCGATTCCCGGTACCGGAAATGCACATTTTATTGCTCCTCTTATGCGACTTGTCCCGACTTAGCTCGACTGACGCTCCGCTGACGCTTGCAGAAAACTACGTAAAATATGATTCGCGGCCACAAGTGACGGCGAGAGAGATGCGACATCTGTCCACCTCTTATCCGGGCACATACCTGCGGCCAACAGACTTGGAGGACTGCAAGACATTGCCACGGGGGTTGAATGCAGCTAACCACTCTGCTCAGTGTCCATCAGCGCGGGCACGTTCGTTTGCCAGTATACATATAATGGAGACCGCGTCTGACACAGCTGTTGCGAGACACAGTCGGCCGAGCTTTGCTGTGCACAGCCACTTGCAGTCGCGAGAGTTGAATTCCGCGGTGGCTCCGTGGCCGTGATCGTCTAGTGGTCAGGACATTGCGTTGTGGCCGCGACAACCCAGGCTCGAATCCGGGTCACGGCACTTTTTAAAGTTCTGCCTTGCTGTCGCTGCAATGACGATAGTGACCCAGTGATTGAAATCACGGTGCCCTCCTGATTTTGTGCTCATGTTCCTCAGGCTGCAGGTGGCACTACCGAATCCTTATAAACACGCGATGCCGCCGCACCAGGGCGCTGGCAGCTGCCTGTGTAGTTAATCTCTATTCGAAAAGGGCAGTCGTTTGAGGTGCGATGTTCGAGCAACCAGTCGCAACAGATCAGGAAGCTGTGTCGTGCACTGCATTCTACAAATGCCAGGAACACTGGTGTAGGTAGCGTGGCCGAGCGGTCTAAGGCGCTGGTTTAAGGCACCAGTCTCTTCGGAGGCGTGGGTTCGAATCCCACCGCTGCCAATTTTTACTTCTCGTTTTTGTGCCATTGCGGTGTGTTCTCGTGGGGTAGAACGCAGCTCCTGTGACCGCCGCGTCGCGTAGGTAGCGTGGCCGAGCGGTCTAAGGCGCTGGTTTCAGGCACCAGTCTCTTCGGAGGCGTGGGTTCGAATCCCACCGCTGCCAACGTTTTCCGTCTCGAAAACAGGAGCACTGATTTCCCGCGAAGGAAAAAGCGCAGCAAAGCGTGAGCGTCGCTTTCTTAAACTGTCGTAGCACAGTGGTGCGTGGTGTAACAACAGGATTCACCGGCGCAGTTTGGTCTCATGATTGCTGGCGTTCGTCTCCACGAGATACGTCCCGAGCATGCCGTTCTACGAAGTGGAAACGTTAATTTTTGCAGTTGTCGTCAAGTAGCGGGTGGACGCTCGCCGAGTTTGTTGGACGAGTGCTTGTGTCGTTATCCGGTGTCGTCTGGTGGCTGGGATGCCTGGCTCTCGCCCAGGAGGCCTGGGTTCGATTCCCGGTACCGGAAATGCACATTTTATTGCTCCTCTTATGCGACTTGTCCCGACTTAGCTCGACTGACGCTCCGCTGACGCTTGCAGAAAACTACGTAAAATATGATTCGCGGCCACAAGTGACGGCGAGAGAGATGCGACATCTGTCCACCTCTTATCCGGGCACATACCTGCGGCCAACAGACTTGGAGGACTGCAAGACATTGCCACGGGGGTTGAATGCAGCTAACCACTCTGCTCAGTGTCCATCAGCGCGGGCACGTTCGTTTGCCAGTATGCATATAATGGAGACCGCGTCTGACACAGCTGTTGCGAGACACAGTCGGCCGAGCTTTGCTGTGCACAGCCACTTGCAGTCGCGAGAGTTGAATTCCGCGGTGGCTCCGTGGCCGTGATCGTCTAGTGGTCAGGACATTGCGTTGTGGCCGCGACAACCCAGGCTCGAATCCGGGTCACGGCACTTTTTAAAGTTCTGCCTTGCTGTCGCTGCAATGACGATAGTGACCCAGTGATTGAAATCACGGTGCCCTCCTGATTTTGTGCTCATGTTCCTCAGGCTGCAGGTGGCACTACCGAATCCTTATAAACACGCGATGCCGCCGCACCAGGGCGCTGGCAGCTGCCTGTGTAGTTAATCTCTATTCGAAAAGGGCAGTCGTTTGAGGTGCGATGTTCGAGCAACCAGTCGCAACAGATCAGGAAGCTGTGTCGTGCACTGCATTCTACAAATGCCAGGAACACTGGTGTAGGTAGCGTGGCCGAGCGGTCTAAGGCGCTGGTTTAAGGCACCAGTCTCTTCGGAGGCGTGGGTTCGAATCCCACCGCTGCCAATTTTTACTTCTCGTTTTTGTGCCATTGCGGTGTGTTCTCGTGGGGTAGAACGCAGCTCCTGTGACCGCCGCGTCGCGTAGGTAGCGTGGCCGAGCGGTCTAAGGCGCTGGTTTCAGGCACCAGTCTCTTCGGAGGCGTGGGTTCGAATCCCACCGCTGCCAACGTTTTCCGTCTCGAAAACAGGAGCACTGATTTCCCGCGAAGGAAAAAGCGCAGCAAAGCGTGAGCGTCGCTTTCTTAAACTGTCGTAGCACAGTGGTGCGTGGTGTAACAACAGGATTCACCGGCGCAGTTTGGTCTCATGATTGCTGGCGTTCGTCTCCACGAGATACGTCCCGAGCATGCCGTTCTACGAAGTGGAAACGTTAATTTTTGCAGTTGTCGTCAAGTAGCGGGTGGACGCTCGCCGAGTTTGTTGGACGAGTGCTTGTGTCGTTATCCGGTGTCGTCTGGTGGCTGGGATGCCTGGCTCTCGCCCAGGAGGCCTGGGTTCGATTCCCGGTACCGGAAATGCACATTTTATTGCTCCTCTTATGCGACTTGTCCCGACTTAGCTCGACTGACGCTCCGCTGACGCTTGCAGAAAACTACGTAAAATATGATTCGCGGCCACAAGTGACGGCGAGAGAGATGCGACATCTGTCCACCTCTTATCCGGGCACATACCTGCGGCCAACAGACTTGGAGGACTGCAAGACATTGCCACGGGGGTTGAATGCAGCTAACCACTCTGCTCAGTGTCCATCAGCGCGGGCACGTTCGTTTGCCAGTATACATATAATGGAGACCGCGTCTGACACAGCTGTTGCGAGACACAGTCGGCCGAGCTTTGCTGTGCACAGCCACTTGCAGTCGCGAGAGTTGAATTCCGCGGTGGCTCCGTGGCCGTGATCGTCTAGTGGTCAGGACATTGCGTTGTGGCCGCGACAACCCAGGCTCGAATCCGGGTCACGGCACTTTTTAAAGTTCTGCCTTGCTGTCGCTGCAATGACGATAGTGACCCAGTGATTGAAATCACGGTGCCCTCCTGATTTTGTGCTCATGTTCCTCAGGCTGCAGGTGGCACTACCGAATCCTTATAAACACGCGATGCCGCCGCACCAGGGCGCTGGCAGCTGCCTGTGTAGTTAATCTCTATTCGAAAAGGGCAGTCGTTTGAGGTGCGATGTTCGAGCAACCAGTCGCAACAGATCAGGAAGCTGTGTCGTGCACTGCATTCTACAAATGCCAGGAACACTGGTGTAGGTAGCGTGGCCGAGCGGTCTAAGGCGCTGGTTTAAGGCACCAGTCTCTTCGGAGGCGTGGGTTCGAATCCCACCGCTGCCAATTTTTACTTCTCGTTTTTGTGCCATTGCGGTGTGTTCTCGTGGGGTAGAACGCAGCTCCTGTGACCGCCGCGTCGCGTAGGTAGCGTGGCCGAGCGGTCTAAGGCGCTGGTTTCAGGCACCAGTCTCTTCGGAGGCGTGGGTTCGAATCCCACCGCTGCCAACGTTTTCCGTCTCGAAAACAGGAGCACTGATTTCCCGCGAAGGAAAAAGCGCAGCAAAGCGTGAGCGTCGCTTTCTTAAACTGTCGTAGCACAGTGGTGCGTGGTGTAACAACAGGATTCACCGGCGCAGTTTGGTCTCATGATTGCTGGCGTTCGTCTCCACGAGATACGTCCCGAGCATGCCGTTCTACGAAGTGGAAACGTTAATTTTTGCAGTTGTCGTCAAGTAGCGGGTGGACGCTCGCCGAGTTTGTTGGACGAGTGCTTGTGTCGTTATCCGGTGTCGTCTGGTGGCTGGGATGCCTGGCTCTCGCCCAGGAGGCCTGGGTTCGATTCCCGGTACCGGAAATGCACATTTTATTGCTCCTCTTATGCGACTTGTCCCGACTTAGCTCGACTGACGCTCCGCTGACGCTTGCAGAAAACTACGTAAAATATGATTCGCGGCCACAAGTGACGGCGAGAGAGATGCGACATCTGTCCACCTCTTATCCGGGCACATACCTGCGGCCAACAGACTTGGAGGACTGCAAGACATTGCCACGGGGGTTGAATGCAGCTAACCACTCTGCTCAGTGTCCATCAGCGCGGGCACGTTCGTTTGCCAGTATGCATATAATGGAGACCGCGTCTGTCACAGCTGTTGCGAGACACAGTCGGCCGAGCTTTGCTGTGCACAGCCACTTGCAGTCGCGAGAGTTGAATTCCGCGGTGGCTCCGTGGCCGTGATCGTCTAGTGGTCAGGACATTGCGTTGTGGCCGCGACAACCCAGGCTCGAATCCGGGTCACGGCACTTTTTAAAGTTCTGCCTTGCTGTCGCTGCAATGACGATAGTGACCCAGTGATTGAAATCACGGTGCCCTCCTGATTTTGTGCTCATGTTCCTCAGGCTGCAGGTGGCACTACCGAATCCTTATAAACACGCGATGCCGCCGCACCAGGGCGCTGGCAGCTGCCTGTGTAGTTAATCTCTATTCGAAAAGGGCAGTCGTTTGAGGTGCGATGTTCGAGCAACCAGTCGCAACAGATCAGGAAGCTGTGTCGTGCACTGCATTCTACAAATGCCAGGAACACTGGTGTAGGTAGCGTGGCCGAGCGGTCTAAGGCGCTGGTTTAAGGCACCAGTCTCTTCGGAGGCGTGGGTTCGAATCCCACCGCTGCCAATTTTTACTTCTCGTTTTTGTGCCATTGCGGTGTGTTCTCGTGGGGTAGAACGCAGCTCCTGTGACCGCCGCGTCGCGTAGGTAGCGTGGCCGAGCGGTCTAAGGCGCTGGTTTCAGGCACCAGTCTCTTCGGAGGCGTGGGTTCGAATCCCACCGCTGCCAACGTTTTCCGTCTCGAAAACAGGAGCACTGATTTCCCGCGAAGGAAAAAGCGCAGCAAAGCGTGAGCGTCGCTTTCTTAAACTGTCGTAGCACAGTGGTGCGTGGTGTAACAACAGGATTCACCGGCGCAGTTTGGTCTCATGATTGCTGGCGTTCGTCTCCACGAGATACGTCCCGAGCATGCCGTTCTACGAAGTGGAAACGTTAATTTTTGCAGTTGTCGTCAAGTAGCGGGTGGACGCTCGCCGAGTTTGTTGGACGAGTGCTTGTGTCGTTATCCGGTGTCGTCTGGTGGCTGGGATGCCTGGCTCTCGCCCAGGAGGCCTGGGTTCGATTCCCGGTACCGGAAATGCACATTTTATTGCTCCTCTTATGCGACTTGTCCCGACTTAGCTCGACTGACGCTCCGCTGACGCTTGCAGAAAACTACGTAAAATATGATTCGCGGCCACAAGTGACGGCGAGAGAGATGCGACATCTGTCCACCTCTTATCCGGGCACATACCTGCGGCCAACAGACTTGGAGGACTGCAAGACATTGCCACGGGGGTTGAATGCAGCTAACCACTCTGCTCAGTGTCCATCAGCGCGGGCACGTTCGTTTGCCAGTATGCATATAATGGAGACCGCGTCTGTCACAGCTGTTGCGAGACACAGTCGGCCGAGCTTTGCTGTGCACAGCCACTTGCAGTCGCGAGAGTTGAATTCCGCGGTGGCTCCGTGGCCGTGATCGTCTAGTGGTCAGGACATTGCGTTGTGGCCGCGACAACCCAGGCTCGAATCCGGGTCACGGCACTTTTTAAAGTTCTGCCTTGCTGTCGCTGCAATGACGATAGTGACCCAGTGATTGAAATCACGGTGCCCTCCTGATTTTGTGCTCATGTTCCTCAGGCTGCAGGTGGCACTACCGAATCCTTATAAACACGCGATGCCGCCGCACCAGGGCGCTGGCAGCTGCCTGTGTAGTTAATCTCTATTCGAAAAGGGCAGTCGTTTGAGGTGCGATGTTCGAGCAACCAGTCGCAACAGATCAGGAAGCTGTGTCGTGCACTGCATTCTACAAATGCCAGGAACACTGGTGTAGGTAGCGTGGCCGAGCGGTCTAAGGCGCTGGTTTAAGGCACCAGTCTCTTCGGAGGCGTGGGTTCGAATCCCACCGCTGCCAATTTTTACTTCTCGTTTTTGTGCCATTGCGGTGTGTTCTCGTGGGGTAGAACGCAGCTCCTGTGACCGCCGCGTCGCGTAGGTAGCGTGGCCGAGCGGTCTAAGGCGCTGGTTTCAGGCACCAGTCTCTTCGGAGGCGTGGGTTCGAATCCCACCGCTGCCAACGTTTTCCGTCTCGAAAACAGGAGCACTGATTTCCCGCGAAGGAAAAAGCGCAGCAAAGCGTGAGCGTCGCTTTCTTAAACTGTCGTAGCACAGTGGTGCGTGGTGTAACAACAGGATTCACCGGCGCAGTTTGGTCTCATGATTGCTGGCGTTCGTCTCCACGAGATACGTCCCGAGCATGCCGTTCTACGAAGTGGAAACGTTAATTTTTGCAGTTGTCGTCAAGTAGCGGGTGGACGCTCGCCGAGTTTGTTGGACGAGTGCTTGTGTCGTTATCCGGTGTCGTCTGGTGGCTGGGATGCCTGGCTCTCGCCCAGGAGGCCTGGGTTCGATTCCCGGTACCGGAAATGCACATTTTATTGCTCCTCTTATGCGACTTGTCCCGACTTAGCTCGACTGACGCTCCGCTGACGCTTGCAGAAAACTACGTAAAATATGATTCGCGGCCACAAGTGACGGCGAGAGAGATGCGACATCTGTCCACCTCTTATCCGGGCACATACCTGCGGCCAACAGACTTGGAGGACTGCAAGACATTGCCACGGGGGTTGAATGCAGCTAACCACTCTGCTCAGTGTCCATCAGCGCGGGCACGTTCGTTTGCCAGTATGCATATAATGGAGACCGCGTCTGACACAGCTGTTGCGAGACACAGTCGGCCGAGCTTTGCTGTGCACAGCCACTTGCAGTCGCGAGAGTTGAATTCCGCGGTGGCTCCGTGGCCGTGATCGTCTAGTGGTCAGGACATTGCGTTGTGGCCGCGACAACCCAGGCTCGAATCCGGGTCACGGCACTTTTTAAAGTTCTGCCTTGCTGTCGCTGCAATGACGATAGTGACCCAGTGATTGAAATCACGGTGCCCTCCTGATTTTGTGCTCATGTTCCTCAGGCTGCAGGTGGCACTACCGAATCCTTATAAACACGCGATGCCGCCGCACCAGGGCGCTGGCAGCTGCCTGTGTAGTTAATCTCTATTCGAAAAGGGCAGTCAAGCATTCAACGATTAACATGCAGGGGTGTCATGTGGTGTCCGTCCAGACCAACCGCCGAGAACAAAGACGAACCAAATGGAAAAAATATGATTGTTAAGGGAACCTCTCTAGAGAAGTGGGACGTGGGGGTTCAAGTTCCGTTCCAGAAAATTTTCATCTCTACCGCTGCCAATTTTTACTTCTCGTTTTTGTGCCATTGCGGTGTGTTCTCGTGGGGTAGAACGCAGCTCCTGTGACCGCCGCGTCGCGTAGGTAGCGTGGCCGAGCGGTCTAAGGCGCTGGTTTCAGGCACCAGTCTCTTCGGAGGCGTGGGTTCGAATCCCACCGCTGCCAACGTTTTCCGTCTCGAAAACAGGAGCACTGATTTCCCGCGAAGGAAAAAGCGCAGCAAAGCGTGAGCGTCGCTTTCTTAAACTGTCGTAGCACAGTGGTGCGTGGTGTAACAACAGGATTCACCGGCGCAGTTTGGTCTCATGATTGCTGGCGTTCGTCTCCACGAGATACGTCCCGAGCATGCCGTTCTACGAAGTGGAAACGTTAATTTTTGCAGTTGTCGTCAAGTAGCGGGTGGACGCTCGCCGAGTTTGTTGGACGAGTGCTTGTGTCGTTATCCGGTGTCGTCTGGTGGCTGGGATGCCTGGCTCTCGCCCAGGAGGCCTGGGTTCGATTCCCGGTACCGGAAATGCACATTTTATTGCTCCTCTTATGCGACTTGTCCCGACTTAGCTCGACTGACGCTCCGCTGACGCTTGCAGAAAACTACGTAAAATATGATTCGCGGCCACAAGTGACGGCGAGAGAGATGCGACATCTGTCCACCTCTTATCCGGGCACATACCTGCGGCCAACAGACTTGGAGGACTGCAAGACATTGCCACGGGGGTTGAATGCAGCTAACCACTCTGCTCAGTGTCCAACAGCGCGGGCACGTTCGTTTGCCAGTATGCATATAATGGAGACCGCGTCTGTCACAGCTGTTGCGAGACACAGTCGGCCGAGCTTTGCTGTGCACAGCCACTTGCAGTCGCGAGAGTTGAATTCCGCGGTGGCTCCGTGGCCGTGATCGTCTAGTGGTCAGGACATTGCGTTGTGGCCGCGACAACCCAGGCTCGAATCCGGGTCACGGCACTTTTTAAAGTTCTGCCTTGCTGTCGCTGCAATGACGATAGTGACCCAGTGATTGAAATCACGGTGCCCTCCTGATTTTGTGCTCATGTTCCTCAGGCTGCAGGTGGCACTACCGAATCCTTATAAACACGCGATGCCGCCGCACCAGGGCGCTGGCAGCTGCCTGTGTAGTTAATCTCTATTCGAAAAGGGCAGTCGTTTGAGGTGCGATGTTCGAGCAACCAGTCGCAACAGATCAGGAAGCTGTGTCGTGCACTGCATTCTACAAATGCCAGGAACACTGGTGTAGGTAGCGTGGCCGAGCGGTCTAAGGCGCTGGTTTAAGGCACCAGTCTCTTCGGAGGCGTGGGTTCGAATCCCACCGCTGCCAATTTTTACTTCTCGTTTTTGTGCCATTGCGGTGTGTTCTCGTGGGGTAGAACGCAGCTCCTGTGACCGCCGCGTCGCGTAGGTAGCGTGGCCGAGCGGTCTAAGGCGCTGGTTTCAGGCACCAGTCTCTTCGGAGGCGTGGGTTCGAATCCCACCGCTGCCAACGTTTTCCGTCTCGAAAACAGGAGCACTGATTTCCCGCGAAGGAAAAAGCGCAGCAAAGCGTGAGCGTCGCTTTCTTAAACTGTCGTAGCACAGTGGTGCGTGGTGTAACAACAGGATTCACCGGCGCAGTTTGGTCTCATGATTGCTGGCGTTCGTCTCCACGAGATACGTCCCGAGCATGCCGTTCTACGAAGTGGAAACGTTAATTTTTGCAGTTGTCGTCAAGTAGCGGGTGGACGCTCGCCGAGTTTGTTGGACGAGTGCTTGTGTCGTTATCCGGTGTCGTCTGGTGGCTGGGATGCCTGGCTCTCGCCCAGGAGGCCTGGGTTCGATTCCCGGTACCGGAAATGCACATTTTATTGCTCCTCTTATGCGACTTGTCCCGACTTAGCTCGACTGACGCTCCGCTGACGCTTGCAGAAAACTACGTAAAATATGATTCGCGGCCACAAGTGACGGCGAGAGAGATGCGACATCTGTCCACCTCTTATCCGGGCACATACCTGCGGCCAACAGACTTGGAGGACTGCAAGACATTGCCACGGGGGTTGAATGCAGCTAACCACTCTGCTCAGTGTCCATCAGCGCGGGCACGTTCGTTTGCCAGTATGCATATAATGGAGACCGCGTCTGACACAGCTGTTGCGAGACACAGTCGGCCGAGCTTTGCTGTGCACAGCCACTTGCAGTCGCGAGAGTTGAATTCCGCGGTGGCTCCGTGGCCGTGATCGTCTAGTGGTCAGGACATTGCGTTGTGGCCGCGACAACCCAGGCTCGAATCCGGGTCACGGCACTTTTTAAAGTTCTGCCTTGCTGTCGCTGCAATGACGATAGTGACCCAGTGATTGAAATCACGGTGCCCTCCTGATTTTGTGCTCATGTTCCTCAGGCTGCAGGTGGCACTACCGAATCCTTATAAACACGCGATGCCGCCGCACCAGGGCGCTGGCAGCTGCCTGTGTAGTTAATCTCTATTCGAAAAGGGCAGTCGTTTGAGGTGCGATGTTCGAGCAACCAGTCGCAACAGATCAGGAAGCTGTGTCGTGCACTGCATTCTACAAATGCCAGGAACACTGGTGTAGGTAGCGTGGCCGAGCGGTCTAAGGCGCTGGTTTAAGGCACCAGTCTCTTCGGAGGCGTGGGTTCGAATCCCACCGCTGCCAATTTTTACTTCTCGTTTTTGTGCCATTGCGGTGTGTTCTCGTGGGGTAGAACGCAGCTCCTGTGACCGCCGCGTCGCGTAGGTAGCGTGGCCGAGCGGTCTAAGGCGCTGGTTTCAGGCACCAGTCTCTTCGGAGGCGTGGGTTCGAATCCCACCGCTGCCAACGTTTTCCGTCTCGAAAACAGGAGCACTGATTTCCCGCGAAGGAAAAAGCGCAGCAAAGCGTGAGCGTCGCTTTCTTAAACTGTCGTAGCACAGTGGTGCGTGGTGTAACAACAGGATTCACCGGCGCAGTTTGGTCTCATGATTGCTGGCGTTCGTCTCCACGAGATACGTCCCGAGCATGCCGTTCTACGAAGTGGAAACGTTAATTTTTGCAGTTGTCGTCAAGTAGCGGGTGGACGCTCGCCGAGTTTGTTGGACGAGTGCTTGTGTCGTTATCCGGTGTCGTCTGGTGGCTGGGATGCCTGGCTCTCGCCCAGGAGGCCTGGGTTCGATTCCCGGTACCGGAAATGCACATTTTATTGCTCCTCTTATGCGACTTGTCCCGACTTAGCTCGACTGACGCTCCGCTGACGCTTGCAGAAAACTACGTAAAATATGATTCGCGGCCACAAGTGACGGCGAGAGAGATGCGACATCTGTCCACCTCTTATCCGGGCACATACCTGCGGCCAACAGACTTGGAGGACTGCAAGACATTGCCACGGGGGTTGAATGCAGCTAACCACTCTGCTCAGTGTCCATCAGCGCGGGCACGTTCGTTTGCCAGTATGCATATAATGGAGACCGCGTCTGACACAGCTGTTGCGAGACACAGTCGGCCGAGCTTTGCTGTGCACAGCCACTTGCAGTCGCGAGAGTTGAATTCCGCGGTGGCTCCGTGGCCGTGATCGTCTAGTGGTCAGGACATTGCGTTGTGGCCGCGACAACCCAGGCTCGAATCCGGGTCACGGCACTTTTTAAAGTTCTGCCTTGCTGTCGCTGCAATGACGATAGTGACCCAGTGATTGAAATCACGGTGCCCTCCTGATTTTGTGCTCATGTTCCTCAGGCTGCAGGTGGCACTACCGAATCCTTATAAACACGCGATGCCGCCGCACCAGGGCGCTGGCAGCTGCCTGTGTAGTTAATCTCTATTCGAAAAGGGCAGTCGTTTGAGGTGCGATGTTCGAGCAACCAGTCGCAACAGATCAGGAAGCTGTGTCGTGCACTGCATTCTACAAATGCCAGGAACACTGGTGTAGGTAGCGTGGCCGAGCGGTCTAAGGCGCTGGTTTAAGGCACCAGTCTCTTCGGAGGCGTGGGTTCGAATCCCACCGCTGCCAATTTTTACTTCTCGTTTTTGTGCCATTGCGGTGTGTTCTCGTGGGGTAGAACGCAGCTCCTGTGACCGCCGCGTCGCGTAGGTAGCGTGGCCGAGCGGTCTAAGGCGCTGGTTTCAGGCACCAGTCTCTTCGGAGGCGTGGGTTCGAATCCCACCGCTGCCAACGTTTTCCGTCTCGAAAACAGGAGCACTGATTTCCCGCGAAGGAAAAAGCGCAGCAAAGCGTGAGCGTCGCTTTCTTAAACTGTCGTAGCACAGTGGTGCGTGGTGTAACAACAGGATTCACCGGCGCAGTTTGGTCTCATGATTGCTGGCGTTCGTCTCCACGAGATACGTCCCGAGCATGCCGTTCTACGAAGTGGAAACGTTAATTTTTGCAGTTGTCGTCAAGTAGCGGGTGGACGCTCGCCGAGTTTGTTGGACGAGTGCTTGTGTCGTTATCCGGTGTCGTCTGGTGGCTGGGATGCCTGGCTCTCGCCCAGGAGGCCTGGGTTCGATTCCCGGTACCGGAAATGCACATTTTATTGCTCCTCTTATGCGACTTGTCCCGACTTAGCTCGACTGACGCTCCGCTGACGCTTGCAGAAAACTACGTAAAATATGATTCGCGGCCACAAGTGACGGCGAGAGAGATGCGACATCTGTCCACCTCTTATCCGGGCACATACCTGCGGCCAACAGACTTGGAGGACTGCAAGACATTGCCACGGGGGTTGAATGCAGCTAACCACTCTGCTCAGTGTCCATCAGCGCGGGCACGTTCGTTTGCCAGTATGCATATAATGGAGACCGCGTCTGACACAGCTGTTGCGAGACACAGTCGGCCGAGCTTTGCTGTGCACAGCCACTTGCAGTCGCGAGAGTTGAATTCCGCGGTGGCTCCGTGGCCGTGATCGTCTAGTGGTCAGGACATTGCGTTGTGGCCGCGACAACCCAGGCTCGAATCCGGGTCACGGCACTTTTTAAAGTTCTGCCTTGCTGTCGCTGCAATGACGATAGTGACCCAGTGATTGAAATCACGGTGCCCTCCTGATTTTGTGCTCATGTTCCTCAGGCTGCAGGTGGCACTACCGAATCCTTATAAACACGCGATGCCGCCGCACCAGGGCGCTGGCAGCTGCCTGTGTAGTTAATCTCTATTCGAAAAGGGCAGTCGTTTGAGGTGCGATGTTCGAGCAACCAGTCGCAACAGATCAGGAAGCTGTGTCGTGCACTGCATTCTACAAATGCCAGGAACACTGGTGTAGGTAGCGTGGCCGAGCGGTCTAAGGCGCTGGTTTAAGGCACCAGTCTCTTCGGAGGCGTGGGTTCGAATCCCACCGCTGCCAATTTTTACTTCTCGTTTTTGTGCCATTGCGGTGTGTTCTCGTGGGGTAGAACGCAGCTCCTGTGACCGCCGCGTCGCGTAGGTAGCGTGGCCGAGCGGTCTAAGGCGCTGGTTTCAGGCACCAGTCTCTTCGGAGGCGTGGGTTCGAATCCCACCGCTGCCAACGTTTTCCGTCTCGAAAACAGGAGCACTGATTTCCCGCGAAGGAAAAAGCGCAGCAAAGCGTGAGCGTCGCTTTCTTAAACTGTCGTAGCACAGTGGTGCGTGGTGTAACAACAGGATTCACCGGCGCAGTTTGGTCTCATGATTGCTGGCGTTCGTCTCCACGAGATACGTCCCGAGCATGCCGTTCTACGAAGTGGAAACGTTAATTTTTGCAGTTGTCGTCAAGTAGCGGGTGGACGCTCGCCGAGTTTGTTGGACGAGTGCTTGTGTCGTTATCCGGTGTCGTCTGGTGGCTGGGATGCCTGGCTCTCGCCCAGGAGGCCTGGGTTCGATTCCCGGTACCGGAAATGCACATTTTATTGCTCCTCTTATGCGACTTGTCCCGACTTAGCTCGACTGACGCTCCGCTGACGCTTGCAGAAAACTACGTAAAATATGATTCGCGGCCACAAGTGACGGCGAGAGAGATGCGACATCTGTCCACCTCTTATCCGGGCACATACCTGCGGCCAACAGACTTGGAGGACTGCAAGACATTGCCACGGGGGTTGAATGCAGCTAACCACTCTGCTCAGTGTCCATCAGCGCGGGCACGTTCGTTTGCCAGTATGCATATAATGGAGACCGCGTCTGACACAGCTGTTGCGAGACACAGTCGGCCGAGCTTTGCTGTGCACAGCCACTTGCAGTCGCGAGAGTTGAATTCCGCGGTGGCTCCGTGGCCGTGATCGTCTAGTGGTCAGGACATTGCGTTGTGGCCGCGACAACCCAGGCTCGAATCCGGGTCACGGCACTTTTTAAAGTTCTGCCTTGCTGTCGCTGCAATGACGATAGTGACCCAGTGATTGAAATCACGGTGCCCTCCTGATTTTGTGCTCATGTTCCTCAGGCTGCAGGTGGCACTACCGAATCCTTATAAACACGCGATGCCGCCGCACCAGGGCGCTGGCAGCTGCCTGTGTAGTTAATCTCTATTCGAAAAGGGCAGTCGTTTGAGGTGCGATGTTCGAGCAACCAGTCGCAACAGATCAGGAAGCTGTGTCGTGCACTGCATTCTACAAATGCCAGGAACACTGGTGTAGGTAGCGTGGCCGAGCGGTCTAAGGCGCTGGTTTAAGGCACCAGTCTCTTCGGAGGCGTGGGTTCGAATCCCACCGCTGCCAATTTTTACTTCTCGTTTTTGTGCCATTGCGGTGTGTTCTCGTGGGGTAGAACGCAGCTCCTGTGACCGCCGCGTCGCGTAGGTAGCGTGGCCGAGCGGTCTAAGGCGCTGGTTTCAGGCACCAGTCTCTTCGGAGGCGTGGGTTCGAATCCCACCGCTGCCAACGTTTTCCGTCTCGAAAACAGGAGCACTGATTTCCCGCGAAGGAAAAAGCGCAGCAAAGCGTGAGCGTCGCTTTCTTAAACTGTCGTAGCACAGTGGTGCGTGGTGTAACAACAGGATTCACCGGCGCAGTTTGGTCTCATGATTGCTGGCGTTCGTCTCCACGAGATACGTCCCGAGCATGCCGTTCTACGAAGTGGAAACGTTAATTTTTGCAGTTGTCGTCAAGTAGCGGGTGGACGCTCGCCGAGTTTGTTGGACGAGTGCTTGTGTCGTTATCCGGTGTCGTCTGGTGGCTGGGATGCCTGGCTCTCGCCCAGGAGGCCTGGGTTCGATTCCCGGTACCGGAAATGCACATTTTATTGCTCCTCTTATGCGACTTGTCCCGACTTAGCTCGACTGACGCTCCGCTGACGCTTGCAGAAAACTACGTAAAATATGATTCGCGGCCACAAGTGACGGCGAGAGAGATGCGACATCTGTCCACCTCTTATCCGGGCACATACCTGCGGCCAACAGACTTGGAGGACTGCAAGACATTGCCACGGGGGTTGAATGCAGCTAACCACTCTGCTCAGTGTCCATCAGCGCGGGCACGTTCGTTTGCCAGTATGCATATAATGGAGACCGCGTCTGACACAGCTGTTGCGAGACACAGTCGGCCGAGCTTTGCTGTGCACAGCCACTTGCAGTCGCGAGAGTTGAATTCCGCGGTGGCTCCGTGGCCGTGATCGTCTAGTGGTCAGGACATTGCGTTGTGGCCGCGACAACCCAGGCTCGAATCCGGGTCACGGCACTTTTTAAAGTTCTGCCTTGCTGTCGCTGCAATGACGATAGTGACCCAGTGATTGAAATCACGGTGCCCTCCTGATTTTGTGCTCATGTTCCTCAGGCTGCAGGTGGCACTACCGAATCCTTATAAACACGCGATGCCGCCGCACCAGGGCGCTGGCAGCTGCCTGTGTAGTTAATCTCTATTCGAAAAGGGCAGTCGTTTGAGGTGCGATGTTCGAGCAACCAGTCGCAACAGATCAGGAAGCTGTGTCGTGCACTGCATTCTACAAATGCCAGGAACACTGGTGTAGGTAGCGTGGCCGAGCGGTCTAAGGCGCTGGTTTAAGGCACCAGTCTCTTCGGAGGCGTGGGTTCGAATCCCACCGCTGCCAATTTTTACTTCTCGTTTTTGTGCCATTGCGGTGTGTTCTCGTGGGGTAGAACGCAGCTCCTGTGACCGCCGCGTCGCGTAGGTAGCGTGGCCGAGCGGTCTAAGGCGCTGGTTTCAGGCACCAGTCTCTTCGGAGGCGTGGGTTCGAATCCCACCGCTGCCAACGTTTTCCGTCTCGAAAACAGGAGCACTGATTTCCCGCGAAGGAAAAAGCGCAGCAAAGCGTGAGCGTCGCTTTCTTAAACTGTCGTAGCACAGTGGTGCGTGGTGTAACAACAGGATTCACCGGCGCAGTTTGGTCTCATGATTGCTGGCGTTCGTCTCCACGAGATACGTCCCGAGCATGCCGTTCTACGAAGTGGAAACGTTAATTTTTGCAGTTGTCGTCAAGTAGCGGGTGGACGCTCGCCGAGTTTGTTGGACGAGTGCTTGTGTCGTTATCCGGTGTCGTCTGGTGGCTGGGATGCCTGGCTCTCGCCCAGGAGGCCTGGGTTCGATTCCCGGTACCGGAAATGCACATTTTATTGCTCCTCTTATGCGACTTGTCCCGACTTAGCTCGACTGACGCTCCGCTGACGCTTGCAGAAAACTACGTAAAATATGATTCGCGGCCACAAGTGACGGCGAGAGAGATGCGACATCTGTCCACCTCTTATCCGGGCACATACCTGCGGCCAACAGACTTGGAGGACTGCAAGACATTGCCACGGGGGTTGAATGCAGCTAACCACTCTGCTCAGTGTCCATCAGCGCGGGCACGTTCGTTTGCCAGTATGCATATAATGGAGACCGCGTCTGACACAGCTGTTGCGAGACACAGTCGGCCGAGCTTTGCTGTGCACAGCCACTTGCAGTCGCGAGAGTTGAATTCCGCGGTGGCTCCGTGGCCGTGATCGTCTAGTGGTCAGGACATTGCGTTGTGGCCGCGACAACCCAGGCTCGAATCCGGGTCACGGCACTTTTTAAAGTTCTGCCTTGCTGTCGCTGCAATGACGATAGTGACCCAGTGATTGAAATCACGGTGCCCTCCTGATTTTGTGCTCATGTTCCTCAGGCTGCAGGTGGCACTACCGAATCCTTATAAACACGCGATGCCGCCGCACCAGGGCGCTGGCAGCTGCCTGTGTAGTTAATCTCTATTCGAAAAGGGCAGTCGTTTGAGGTGCGATGTTCGAGCAACCAGTCGCAACAGATCAGGAAGCTGTGTCGTGCACTGCATTCTACAAATGCCAGGAACACTGGTGTAGGTAGCGTGGCCGAGCGGTCTAAGGCGCTGGTTTAAGGCACCAGTCTCTTCGGAGGCGTGGGTTCGAATCCCACCGCTGCCAATTTTTACTTCTCGTTTTTGTGCCATTGCGGTGTGTTCTCGTGGGGTAGAACGCAGCTCCTGTGACCGCCGCGTCGCGTAGGTAGCGTGGCCGAGCGGTCTAAGGCGCTGGTTTCAGGCACCAGTCTCTTCGGAGGCGTGGGTTCGAATCCCACCGCTGCCAACGTTTTCCGTCTCGAAAACAGGAGCACTGATTTCCCGCGAAGGAAAAAGCGCAGCAAAGCGTGAGCGTCGCTTTCTTAAACTGTCGTAGCACAGTGGTGCGTGGTGTAACAACAGGATTCACCGGCGCAGTTTGGTCTCATGATTGCTGGCGTTCGTCTCCACGAGATACGTCCCGAGCATGCCGTTCTACGAAGTGGAAACGTTAATTTTTGCAGTTGTCGTCAAGTAGCGGGTGGACGCTCGCCGAGTTTGTTGGACGAGTGCTTGTGTCGTTATCCGGTGTCGTCTGGTGGCTGGGATGCCTGGCTCTCGCCCAGGAGGCCTGGGTTCGATTCCCGGTACCGGAAATGCACATTTTATTGCTCCTCTTATGCGACTTGTCCCGACTTAGCTCGACTGACGCTCCGCTGACGCTTGCAGAAAACTACGTAAAATATGATTCGCGGCCACAAGTGACGGCGAGAGAGATGCGACATCTGTCCACCTCTTATCCGGGCACATACCTGCGGCCAACAGACTTGGAGGACTGCAAGACATTGCCACGGGGGTTGAATGCAGCTAACCACTCTGCTCAGTGTCCATCAGCGCGGGCACGTTCGTTTGCCAGTATGCATATAATGGAGACCGCGTCTGACACAGCTGTTGCGAGACACAGTCGGCCGAGCTTTGCTGTGCACAGCCACTTGCAGTCGCGAGAGTTGAATTCCGCGGTGGCTCCGTGGCCGTGATCGTCTAGTGGTCAGGACATTGCGTTGTGGCCGCGACAACCCAGGCTCGAATCCGGGTCACGGCACTTTTTAAAGTTCTGCCTTGCTGTCGCTGCAATGACGATAGTGACCCAGTGATTGAAATCACGGTGCCCTCCTGATTTTGTGCTCATGTTCCTCAGGCTGCAGGTGGCACTACCGAATCCTTATAAACACGCGATGCCGCCGCACCAGGGCGCTGGCAGCTGCCTGTGTAGTTAATCTCTATTCGAAAAGGGCAGTCGTTTGAGGTGCGATGTTCGAGCAACCAGTCGCAACAGATCAGGAAGCTGTGTCGTGCACTGCATTCTACAAATGCCAGGAACACTGGTGTAGGTAGCGTGGCCGAGCGGTCTAAGGCGCTGGTTTAAGGCACCAGTCTCTTCGGAGGCGTGGGTTCGAATCCCACCGCTGCCAATTTTTACTTCTCGTTTTTGTGCCATTGCGGTGTGTTCTCGTGGGGTAGAACGCAGCTCCTGTGACCGCCGCGTCGCGTAGGTAGCGTGGCCGAGCGGTCTAAGGCGCTGGTTTCAGGCACCAGTCTCTTCGGAGGCGTGGGTTCGAATCCCACCGCTGCCAACGTTTTCCGTCTCGAAAACAGGAGCACTGATTTCCCGCGAAGGAAAAAGCGCAGCAAAGCGTGAGCGTCGCTTTCTTAAACTGTCGTAGCACAGTGGTGCGTGGTGTAACAACAGGATTCACCGGCGCAGTTTGGTCTCATGATTGCTGGCGTTCGTCTCCACGAGATACGTCCCGAGCATGCCGTTCTACGAAGTGGAAACGTTAATTTTTGCAGTTGTCGTCAAGTAGCGGGTGGACGCTCGCCGAGTTTGTTGGACGAGTGCTTGTGTCGTTATCCGGTGTCGTCTGGTGGCTGGGATGCCTGGCTCTCGCCCAGGAGGCCTGGGTTCGATTCCCGGTACCGGAAATGCACATTTTATTGCTCCTCTTATGCGACTTGTCCCGACTTAGCTCGACTGACGCTCCGCTGACGCTTGCAGAAAACTACGTAAAATATGATTCGCGGCCACAAGTGACGGCGAGAGAGATGCGACATCTGTCCACCTCTTATCCGGGCACATACCTGCGGCCAACAGACTTGGAGGACTGCAAGACATTGCCACGGGGGTTGAATGCAGCTAACCACTCTGCTCAGTGTCCATCAGCGCGGGCACGTTCGTTTGCCAGTATGCATATAATGGAGACCGCGTCTGACACAGCTGTTGCGAGACACAGTCGGCCGAGCTTTGCTGTGCACAGCCACTTGCAGTCGCGAGAGTTGAATTCCGCGGTGGCTCCGTGGCCGTGATCGTCTAGTGGTCAGGACATTGCGTTGTGGCCGCGACAACCCAGGCTCGAATCCGGGTCACGGCACTTTTTAAAGTTCTGCCTTGCTGTCGCTGCAATGACGATAGTGACCCAGTGATTGAAATCACGGTGCCCTCCTGATTTTGTGCTCATGTTCCTCAGGCTGCAGGTGGCACTACCGAATCCTTATAAACACGCGATGCCGCCGCACCAGGGCGCTGGCAGCTGCCTGTGTAGTTAATCTCTATTCGAAAAGGGCAGTCGTTTGAGGTGCGATGTTCGAGCAACCAGTCGCAACAGATCAGGAAGCTGTGTCGTGCACTGCATTCTACAAATGCCAGGAACACTGGTGTAGGTAGCGTGGCCGAGCGGTCTAAGGCGCTGGTTTAAGGCACCAGTCTCTTCGGAGGCGTGGGTTCGAATCCCACCGCTGCCAATTTTTACTTCTCGTTTTTGTGCCATTGCGGTGTGTTCTCGTGGGGTAGAACGCAGCTCCTGTGACCGCCGCGTCGCGTAGGTAGCGTGGCCGAGCGGTCTAAGGCGCTGGTTTCAGGCACCAGTCTCTTCGGAGGCGTGGGTTCGAATCCCACCGCTGCCAACGTTTTCCGTCTCGAAAACAGGAGCACTGATTTCCCGCGAAGGAAAAAGCGCAGCAAAGCGTGAGCGTCGCTTTCTTAAACTGTCGTAGCACAGTGGTGCGTGGTGTAACAACAGGATTCACCGGCGCAGTTTGGTCTCATGATTGCTGGCGTTCGTCTCCACGAGATACGTCCCGAGCATGCCGTTCTACGAAGTGGAAACGTTAATTTTTGCAGTTGTCGTCAAGTAGCGGGTGGACGCTCGCCGAGTTTGTTGGACGAGTGCTTGTGTCGTTATCCGGTGTCGTCTGGTGGCTGGGATGCCTGGCTCTCGCCCAGGAGGCCTGGGTTCGATTCCCGGTACCGGAAATGCACATTTTATTGCTCCTCTTATGCGACTTGTCCCGACTTAGCTCGACTGACGCTCCGCTGACGCTTGCAGAAAACTACGTAAAATATGATTCGCGGCCACAAGTGACGGCGAGAGAGATGCGACATCTGTCCACCTCTTATCCGGGCACATACCTGCGGCCAACAGACTTGGAGGACTGCAAGACATTGCCACGGGGGTTGAATGCAGCTAACCACTCTGCTCAGTGTCCATCAGCGCGGGCACGTTCGTTTGCCAGTATGCATATAATGGAGACCGCGTCTGACACAGCTGTTGCGAGACACAGTCGGCCGAGCTTTGCTGTGCACAGCCACTTGCAGTCGCGAGAGTTGAATTCCGCGGTGGCTCCGTGGCCGTGATCGTCTAGTGGTCAGGACATTGCGTTGTGGCCGCGACAACCCAGGCTCGAATCCGGGTCACGGCACTTTTTAAAGTTCTGCCTTGCTGTCGCTGCAATGACGATAGTGACCCAGTGATTGAAATCACGGTGCCCTCCTGATTTTGTGCTCATGTTCCTCAGGCTGCAGGTGGCACTACCGAATCCTTATAAACACGCGATGCCGCCGCACCAGGGCGCTGGCAGCTGCCTGTGTAGTTAATCTCTATTCGAAAAGGGCAGTCGTTTGAGGTGCGATGTTCGAGCAACCAGTCGCAACAGATCAGGAAGCTGTGTCGTGCACTGCATTCTACAAATGCCAGGAACACTGGTGTAGGTAGCGTGGCCGAGCGGTCTAAGGCGCTGGTTTAAGGCACCAGTCTCTTCGGAGGCGTGGGTTCGAATCCCACCGCTGCCAATTTTTACTTCTCGTTTTTGTGCCATTGCGGTGTGTTCTCGTGGGGTAGAACGCAGCTCCTGTGACCGCCGCGTCGCGTAGGTAGCGTGGCCGAGCGGTCTAAGGCGCTGGTTTCAGGCACCAGTCTCTTCGGAGGCGTGGGTTCGAATCCCACCGCTGCCAACGTTTTCCGTCTCGAAAACAGGAGCACTGATTTCCCGCGAAGGAAAAAGCGCAGCAAAGCGTGAGCGTCGCTTTCTTAAACTGTCGTAGCACAGTGGTGCGTGGTGTAACAACAGGATTCACCGGCGCAGTTTGGTCTCATGATTGCTGGCGTTCGTCTCCACGAGATACGTCCCGAGCATGCCGTTCTACGAAGTGGAAACGTTAATTTTTGCAGTTGTCGTCAAGTAGCGGGTGGACGCTCGCCGAGTTTGTTGGACGAGTGCTTGTGTCGTTATCCGGTGTCGTCTGGTGGCTGGGATGCCTGGCTCTCGCCCAGGAGGCCTGGGTTCGATTCCCGGTACCGGAAATGCACATTTTATTGCTCCTCTTATGCGACTTGTCCCGACTTAGCTCGACTGACGCTCCGCTGACGCTTGCAGAAAACTACGTAAAATATGATTCGCGGCCACAAGTGACGGCGAGAGAGATGCGACATCTGTCCACCTCTTATCCGGGCACATACCTGCGGCCAACAGACTTGGAGGACTGCAAGACATTGCCACGGGGGTTGAATGCAGCTAACCACTCTGCTCAGTGTCCATCAGCGCGGGCACGTTCGTTTGCCAGTATGCATATAATGGAGACCGCGTCTGACACAGCTGTTGCGAGACACAGTCGGCCGAGCTTTGCTGTGCACAGCCACTTGCAGTCGCGAGAGTTGAATTCCGCGGTGGCTCCGTGGCCGTGATCGTCTAGTGGTCAGGACATTGCGTTGTGGCCGCGACAACCCAGGCTCGAATCCGGGTCACGGCACTTTTTAAAGTTCTGCCTTGCTGTCGCTGCAATGACGATAGTGACCCAGTGATTGAAATCACGGTGCCCTCCTGATTTTGTGCTCATGTTCCTCAGGCTGCAGGTGGCACTACCGAATCCTTATAAACACGCGATGCCGCCGCACCAGGGCGCTGGCAGCTGCCTGTGTAGTTAATCTCTATTCGAAAAGGGCAGTCGTTTGAGGTGCGATGTTCGAGCAACCAGTCGCAACAGATCAGGAAGCTGTGTCGTGCACTGCATTCTACAAATGCCAGGAACACTGGTGTAGGTAGCGTGGCCGAGCGGTCTAAGGCGCTGGTTTAAGGCACCAGTCTCTTCGGAGGCGTGGGTTCGAATCCCACCGCTGCCAATTTTTACTTCTCGTTTTTGTGCCATTGCGGTGTGTTCTCGTGGGGTAGAACGCAGCTCCTGTGACCGCCGCGTCGCGTAGGTAGCGTGGCCGAGCGGTCTAAGGCGCTGGTTTCAGGCACCAGTCTCTTCGGAGGCGTGGGTTCGAATCCCACCGCTGCCAACGTTTTCCGTCTCGAAAACAGGAGCACTGATTTCCCGCGAAGGAAAAAGCGCAGCAAAGCGTGAGCGTCGCTTTCTTAAACTGTCGTAGCACAGTGGTGCGTGGTGTAACAACAGGATTCACCGGCGCAGTTTGGTCTCATGATTGCTGGCGTTCGTCTCCACGAGATACGTCCCGAGCATGCCGTTCTACGAAGTGGAAACGTTAATTTTTGCAGTTGTCGTCAAGTAGCGGGTGGACGCTCGCCGAGTTTGTTGGACGAGTGCTTGTGTCGTTATCCGGTGTCGTCTGGTGGCTGGGATGCCTGGCTCTCGCCCAGGAGGCCTGGGTTCGATTCCCGGTACCGGAAATGCACATTTTATTGCTCCTCTTATGCGACTTGTCCCGACTTAGCTCGACTGACGCTCCGCTGACGCTTGCAGAAAACTACGTAAAATATGATTCGCGGCCACAAGTGACGGCGAGAGAGATGCGACATCTGTCCACCTCTTATCCGGGCACATACCTGCGGCCAACAGACTTGGAGGACTGCAAGACATTGCCACGGGGGTTGAATGCAGCTAACCACTCTGCTCAGTGTCCATCAGCGCGGGCACGTTCGTTTGCCAGTATGCATATAATGGAGACCGCGTCTGACACAGCTGTTGCGAGACACAGTCGGCCGAGCTTTGCTGTGCACAGCCACTTGCAGTCGCGAGAGTTGAATTCCGCGGTGGCTCCGTGGCCGTGATCGTCTAGTGGTCAGGACATTGCGTTGTGGCCGCGACAACCCAGGCTCGAATCCGGGTCACGGCACTTTTTAAAGTTCTGCCTTGCTGTCGCTGCAATGACGATAGTGACCCAGTGATTGAAATCACGGTGCCCTCCTGATTTTGTGCTCATGTTCCTCAGGCTGCAGGTGGCACTACCGAATCCTTATAAACACGCGATGCCGCCGCACCAGGGCGCTGGCAGCTGCCTGTGTAGTTAATCTCTATTCGAAAAGGGCAGTCGTTTGAGGTGCGATGTTCGAGCAACCAGTCGCAACAGATCAGGAAGCTGTGTCGTGCACTGCATTCTACAAATGCCAGGAACACTGGTGTAGGTAGCGTGGCCGAGCGGTCTAAGGCGCTGGTTTAAGGCACCAGTCTCTTCGGAGGCGTGGGTTCGAATCCCACCGCTGCCAATTTTTACTTCTCGTTTTTGTGCCATTGCGGTGTGTTCTCGTGGGGTAGAACGCAGCTCCTGTGACCGCCGCGTCGCGTAGGTAGCGTGGCCGAGCGGTCTAAGGCGCTGGTTTCAGGCACCAGTCTCTTCGGAGGCGTGGGTTCGAATCCCACCGCTGCCAACGTTTTCCGTCTCGAAAACAGGAGCACTGATTTCCCGCGAAGGAAAAAGCGCAGCAAAGCGTGAGCGTCGCTTTCTTAAACTGTCGTAGCACAGTGGTGCGTGGTGTAACAACAGGATTCACCGGCGCAGTTTGGTCTCATGATTGCTGGCGTTCGTCTCCACGAGATACGTCCCGAGCATGCCGTTCTACGAAGTGGAAACGTTAATTTTTGCAGTTGTCGTCAAGTAGCGGGTGGACGCTCGCCGAGTTTGTTGGACGAGTGCTTGTGTCGTTATCCGGTGTCGTCTGGTGGCTGGGATGCCTGGCTCTCGCCCAGGAGGCCTGGGTTCGATTCCCGGTACCGGAAATGCACATTTTATTGCTCCTCTTATGCGACTTGTCCCGACTTAGCTCGACTGACGCTCCGCTGACGCTTGCAGAAAACTACGTAAAATATGATTCGCGGCCACAAGTGACGGCGAGAGAGATGCGACATCTGTCCACCTCTTATCCGGGCACATACCTGCGGCCAACAGACTTGGAGGACTGCAAGACATTGCCACGGGGGTTGAATGCAGCTAACCACTCTGCTCAGTGTCCATCAGCGCGGGCACGTTCGTTTGCCAGTATGCATATAATGGAGACCGCGTCTGACACAGCTGTTGCGAGACACAGTCGGCCGAGCTTTGCTGTGCACAGCCACTTGCAGTCGCGAGAGTTGAATTCCGCGGTGGCTCCGTGGCCGTGATCGTCTAGTGGTCAGGACATTGCGTTGTGGCCGCGACAACCCAGGCTCGAATCCGGGTCACGGCACTTTTTAAAGTTCTGCCTTGCTGTCGCTGCAATGACGATAGTGACCCAGTGATTGAAATCACGGTGCCCTCCTGATTTTGTGCTCATGTTCCTCAGGCTGCAGGTGGCACTACCGAATCCTTATAAACACGCGATGCCGCCGCACCAGGGCGCTGGCAGCTGCCTGTGTAGTTAATCTCTATTCGAAAAGGGCAGTCGTTTGAGGTGCGATGTTCGAGCAACCAGTCGCAACAGATCAGGAAGCTGTGTCGTGCACTGCATTCTACAAATGCCAGGAACACTGGTGTAGGTAGCGTGGCCGAGCGGTCTAAGGCGCTGGTTTAAGGCACCAGTCTCTTCGGAGGCGTGGGTTCGAATCCCACCGCTGCCAATTTTTACTTCTCGTTTTTGTGCCATTGCGGTGTGTTCTCGTGGGGTAGAACGCAGCTCCTGTGACCGCCGCGTCGCGTAGGTAGCGTGGCCGAGCGGTCTAAGGCGCTGGTTTCAGGCACCAGTCTCTTCGGAGGCGTGGGTTCGAATCCCACCGCTGCCAACGTTTTCCGTCTCGAAAACAGGAGCACTGATTTCCCGCGAAGGAAAAAGCGCAGCAAAGCGTGAGCGTCGCTTTCTTAAACTGTCGTAGCACAGTGGTGCGTGGTGTAACAACAGGATTCACCGGCGCAGTTTGGTCTCATGATTGCTGGCGTTCGTCTCCACGAGATACGTCCCGAGCATGCCGTTCTACGAAGTGGAAACGTTAATTTTTGCAGTTGTCGTCAAGTAGCGGGTGGACGCTCGCCGAGTTTGTTGGACGAGTGCTTGTGTCGTTATCCGGTGTCGTCTGGTGGCTGGGATGCCTGGCTCTCGCCCAGGAGGCCTGGGTTCGATTCCCGGTACCGGAAATGCACATTTTATTGCTCCTCTTATGCGACTTGTCCCGACTTAGCTCGACTGACGCTCCGCTGACGCTTGCAGAAAACTACGTAAAATATGATTCGCGGCCACAAGTGACGGCGAGAGAGATGCGACATCTGTCCACCTCTTATCCGGGCACATACCTGCGGCCAACAGACTTGGAGGACTGCAAGACATTGCCACGGGGGTTGAATGCAGCTAACCACTCTGCTCAGTGTCCATCAGCGCGGGCACGTTCGTTTGCCAGTATGCATATAATGGAGACCGCGTCTGACACAGCTGTTGCGAGACACAGTCGGCCGAGCTTTGCTGTGCACAGCCACTTGCAGTCGCGAGAGTTGAATTCCGCGGTGGCTCCGTGGCCGTGATCGTCTAGTGGTCAGGACATTGCGTTGTGGCCGCGACAACCCAGGCTCGAATCCGGGTCACGGCACTTTTTAAAGTTCTGCCTTGCTGTCGCTGCAATGACGATAGTGACCCAGTGATTGAAATCACGGTGCCCTCCTGATTTTGTGCTCATGTT
Organism: Schistocerca serialis cubense; assembly: GCF_023864345.2. Taxonomy (NCBI): domain Eukaryota; kingdom Metazoa; phylum Arthropoda; class Insecta; order Orthoptera; family Acrididae; genus Schistocerca; species Schistocerca serialis. Next base: position 38,189 of record NW_026047269.1, read on the forward strand.
CCTCAGGCTGCAGGTGGCACTACCGAATCCTTATAAACACGCGATGCCGCCGCACCAGGGCGCTGGCAGCTGCCTGTGTAGTTAATCTCTATTCGAAAAGGGCAGTCGTTTGAGGTGCGATGTTCGAGCAACCAGTCGCAACAGATCAGGAAGCTGTGTCGTGCACTGCATTCTACAAATGCCAGGAACACTGGTGTAGGTAGCGTGGCCGAGCGGTCTAAGGCGCTGGTTTAAGGCACCAGTCTCTTCGGAGGCGTGGGTTCGAATCCCACCGCTGCCAATTTTTACTTCTCGTTTTTGTGCCATTGCGGTGTGTTCTCGTGGGGTAGAACGCAGCTCCTGTGACCGCCGCGTCGCGTAGGTAGCGTGGCCGAGCGGTCTAAGGCGCTGGTTTCAGGCACCAGTCTCTTCGGAGGCGTGGGTTCGAATCCCACCGCTGCCAACGTTTTCCGTCTCGAAAACAGGAGCACTGATTTCCCGCGAAGGAAAAAGCGCAGCAAAGCGTGAGCGTCGCTTTCTTAAACTGTCGTAGCACAGTGGTGCGTGGTGTAACAACAGGATTCACCGGCGCAGTTTGGTCTCATGATTGCTGGCGTTCGTCTCCACGAGATACGTCCCGAGCATGCCGTTCTACGAAGTGGAAACGTTAATTTTTGCAGTTGTCGTCAAGTAGCGGGTGGACGCTCGCCGAGTTTGTTGGACGAGTGCTTGTGTCGTTATCCGGTGTCGTCTGGTGGCTGGGATGCCTGGCTCTCGCCCAGGAGGCCTGGGTTCGATTCCCGGTACCGGAAATGCACATTTTATTGCTCCTCTTATGCGACTTGTCCCGACTTAGCTCGACTGACGCTCCGCTGACGCTTGC
>NW_026047270.1:5000-7500 GCF_023864345.2 Schistocerca serialis cubense
TCCCCTCGCGGTCGATGCAAAAAGCAGGACGTCATCTGCGAAGGCCGCAGCGTTAACTCTGCGACCAAGGATCCGAGCTCCGATGTGGGAGGGAAGTTGACTCAAAACATAGTCCACCGCAAAATTGAAAAGGAGGGGGGAGAGGGGGTCACCCTGACGCACACCCCTAGCCGGCTGCAGGGGCACGCCCACGTCGGCGCCGCCCGCTATCACCGTCGTGCTACCCTCGTAACACCTTTCGACGTACTCAATAAAGCAATCCGGCAGGCCATGAGCCCTCAGCACGGGGCGGAGGGCGGCATGGTCCACCGAATCGAACGCTTTAGAGACGTCGATCGATGCCACAAAAACAGAGCGACAGGAGCGGACTGCGTCGGTGAGAGCAGTGTCCAAGATGAAGGTGTTTTCCAACATCCCATCCCGGGGGATGAATGCCCGCTGACGTTCGTCCACAGCACATGCACGCATCAGGCGTGACGCGAGAACCTTGTGAAAGGTCCGCGCCAACACCGAGCAGACCGTAATGGGGCGAAAGTCAGCGGGGGATGTTGGTGCAGCCGTTTTGGGGAGAAGTGACGTCCGGGCGCGAAGCAGACGCTCGGGGAGGGCGCGGGCCAGGAGGAAGAGGTTCAAGAGTTTCACCAGGACTTCATGCGGCAGGCGCCGCAGCTCCGCTGGAGTCAGGCCGTCCGGCCCGGCTGCCGATCCCCTGGGCGGCAAGGCAGCAGCGACCTCCTCACGTGTGACCGGCCCCCATAGGCACTCAGGAGCGACAGGCTCCGAGTGCGGGAGAAGGCGGTCACGGATGAAGCCGGCGGTGGAGATCGGCTTCTTCGTGAAGAGGTCCGCCCAGAAGTCCAGCAGACCGGGGATGTCGGGTGGCGGCTGCAGCAGGGTGCCGTCCAGCAAGCCGCGCACGCAACGCGCACGCGACCTACGGAAGGCGTCCTGTGTCCGCGCGTATTCCCAGCGGCGCCGCTTGCGCTTCTGCAGCGGCGGGGCGGCAGGCGGCCGCTTGGATGGTTGGCGCGGCCGCTGTGTCCTGGTGATCGACCTCTCCCCCCTGGACCCGACCGACGCAAGGGCATCCGGGAGCATGCCCAGGATGACATCGGGCGGCGTGCCCCGCCCCAGACCAATGACTCGATCCAGGGCAGAGAAACGCTGGGCGGAAGCAGGTAGCCCCGCCAGATGCTCCCAGATGGCGGCGTCAGTCGGCCCCTCCGGCGGCGGCCCGGTGGTGTCGGCCGCGAAGTCCTCGGCTGCGTCGACGGGCGGCGCAGCGGCCTCGCCCGCGTCAGGCAGCGAGCTCGCTGCTCCACGGCGGGACGCCGGCTCTTCACCCCGACCGATCTCAAGTGCCTCCATGAATTGGCGGACAAGCTGCTTGTGGGCAGCTTGCCGCCGTCGGCACTTGATTGCCTCAAGCGTTCGGTCGGGGAACATCCTGGTAAGTTCTTGATTTACAAAGAAGAACCGGGCGTCCCTCTCCAGGAACAGTTCGGCCTCTGCCTTGGCGAGCGACAGGACTTCTTCCTCCGTCCACCTCGCGCGATGCCTCTCCGTCACGATCTCAGCGTTGGCGGCCGCAGGGTGTTGGCGGCGGCGATGGACCCCGAGACCGTTCTTCGTGGTAAAAGTGCGGTGGCACTCACTGCAAGCAAAGGGAGCTACACAAACTATCGCATTTTCGTTACGGCCGGTTGGCCGGATAGGTGCTTAAGAGAGTCATAGTTACTCCCGCCGTTTACCCGCGCTTGCTTGAATTTCTTCACGTTGACATTCAGAGCACTGGGCAGAAATCACATTGCGTCAACACCCGCTAGGGCCATCGCAATGCTTTGTTTTAATTAGACAGTCGGATTCCCCCAGTCCGTGCCAGTTCTGAGTTGATCGTTGAATGGCGGCCGAAGAGAATCCGCGCACCCGCGCGCCCCCGGAGGAGCACGCTAAGGCGGACGCGGCCTCGCAGCAAGGAAGATCCGTGGGAGGCCAAGGCACGGGACCGAGCTCGGATCCTGCACGCAGGTTGAAGCACCGGGGCGCGAACGCCGCGCAGGCGCGCGCATCCTGCACCGCCGGCCAGCACGAGGCCAACCAACGGCGAGAGCAGACCACGCCCGCGCTAAACGCCCGCACTTACCGGCACCCCTACGGCACTCACCTCGCCCAGGCCCGGCACGTTAGCGCTGACCCACTTCCCGACCAAGCCCGACACGCCCCGATCCTCAGAGCCAATCCTTATCCCGAAGTTACGGATCCAATTTGCCGACTTCCCTTACCTACATTATTCTATCGACTAGAGGCTCTTCACCTTGGAGACCTGCTGCGGATATGGGTACGAACCGGCGCGACACCTCCACGTGGCCCTCTCCCGGATTTTCAAGGTCCGAGGGGAAGATCGGGACACCGCCGCAACTGCGGTGCTCTTCGCGTTCCAAACCCTATCTCCCTGCTAGAGGATTCCAGGGAACTCGAACGCTCATGCAGAAAAGAAAAC
>NW_026047270.1:12500-15000 GCF_023864345.2 Schistocerca serialis cubense
GTGGCATTGCCGGCGGGAGACAACACGCGCCACCTACGGTGACCGGCAGCTCCAACGCCAGCGCCACAGAAGGACAAAAGCCCCACTTGGGTGCCGAAGCGAACTCTCCCAGCACAGCGCACGCGCCAACACGTCCGCACAGCTGCGATACAAACCACCTGCGAGAACCGCAGAGGCGACCGAGCAGCAGACGGCGTCGCGGCGCCGAGCGCCGGGCGGCGGCGCATCCTCAGCGCACACAGTCCTCAATCGGACCAGCACACTGCAGATGTCCACCGCGCTTCGCACCGGGCCCGCGAGGACCTACTTTGGCCGCACGGCGCCGCGTGCAGGGTGCGCCGGCGCGCAGCTGCGCCGCCTGCCGCCTCCGTCGGCCGGCGCGCCTGCCACTGGCCGCCCCCACCAGCCGGCTGTAGCGCGTGCGCCCACGCACCGCGCGGCCAGCACGCCGGGAGGCCCCCCCTCACCGGCCGGGGACGGTCCCACCCAGCCACCGCCGCGTATCGCTTCACACCCAGATGCCATTCACGTTCGTGGGCATGGTGGGTATCGCTGGAACAACCGGTTGGTAGCTCAACCGATCGTCGCCATCACTGATTCACCTCTAGCGAGAACAACCGCACCACAACGGTTTACCAGTTGTTCATTTGCGTAACGTCACCAGCAAACGTAGGCGTCCATCGCCATTTGCAAATTCAACGATTGTTGCATGCCTGTGTCAGGTGTCACGACACACTATGTCTGCCCACATACACGCAACAACATGTGCACGCTTCGCGAACACGTGGAAGGTGGCCCCCGTACGTATGCGATGTCCATTGCGCGAACGACTGTCAACCGGCCTCTGTCGCATGTCGCAGATGTGGAACGCAGTGCACCATGCTATCACGGTGTGTGAGAAGAGACGACTACGTCTGACAACACGCGCCACTACATCAACAGACGGCTCATGCTGATCGCCATCCAGGGCATACCACACTGCAATCCAGCTCTTATAGGGAGACGACACGTAGCTGAGTGCACAACATTTGGACCGCATGGTTCGCCGTTGTTGGCGCAGTCGTTGTACGGTCACATGTACCACGATGTATCATTCAGTACATGAGGACCAATGTGCAGTACAGTGTGTGATTTGGACGTACAACATCAGCGGACAGTTGACACAGGCCGTACCACAGCGTAGGCTAAGTGCTTCGCCATGCGAATGCCAATGAACAACTGCAAATGCCAATGAACAACTGCAAAGGGCATTGAGCATGTACGTCCTGCTGCCATCCACATTACAGTGTATAGCTGCAAGGTGTTTAACATGAAGCGATACACTGGGGACCGGGCAGTGCGAGTAGCAAACTATATTGCGGGGGTTGCAGTTAGGCAACACTACACTAATTTAACGCGTCGTATGACAATTACAGAGCAGGTTAAGGCCCAACGTGTGTTGGGTTAAGGCCCAACGTGTGTTGGGTTAAGGCCCAACGTGTGTTGGGTTAAGGCCCAACGTGTGTTGGGTTAAGGCCCAACGTGTGTTGGGTTAAGGCCCAACGTGTGTTGGGTTAAGGCCCAACGTGTGTTGGGTTAAGGCCCAACGTGTGTTGGGTTAAGGCCCAACGTGTGTTGGGTTAAGGCCCAACGTGTGTTGGGTTAAGGCCCAACGTGTGTTGGGTTAAGGCCCAACGTGTGTTGGGTTAAGGCCCAACGTGTGTTGGGTTAAGGCCCAACGTGTGTTGGGTTAAGGCCCAACGTGTGTTGGGTTAAGGCCCAACGTGTGTTGGGTTAAGGCCCAACGTGTGTTGGGTTAAGGCCCAACGTGTGTTGGGTTAAGGCCCAACATAGGTTGGGTTAAGGCCCAACATAGGTTGGGTTAAGGCCCAACATAGGTTGGGTTAAGGCGCAACATAGGTTGGGTTAAGGCGCAACATAGGTTGGGTTAAGGCGCAACATAGGTTGGGTTAAGGCGCAACATAGGTTGGGTTAAGGCGCAACATAGGTTGGGTTAAGGCGCAACATAGGTTGGGTTAAGGCGCAACATAGGTTGGGTTAAGGCGCAACATAGGTTAGGTTAAGGCGCAACATAGGTTAGGTTAAGGCGCAACATAGGTTAGGTTAAGGCGCAACATAGGTTAGGTTAAAAGGCGCAACATAGGTTAGGTTAAGGCGCAACATAGGTTAGGTTAAGGCGCAACATAGGTTAGGTTAAGGCGCAACATAGGTTAGGTTAAGGCGCAACATAGGTTAGGTTAAGGCGCAACATAGGTTAGGTTAAGGCGCAACATAGGTTAGGTTAAGGCGCAACATAGGTTAGGTTAAGGCGCAACATAGGTTAGGTTAAGGCGCAACATAGGTTAGGTTAAGGCGCAACATAGGTTAGGTTAAGGCGCAACATAGGTTAGGTTAAGGCGCAACATAGGTTAGGTTAAGGCGCAACATAGGTTAGGTTAAGGCGCAACATAGGTTAGGTTAAGGCGCAACATAGGTTAGGTTAAGGCGCAACATAGGTTAG
>NW_026047270.1:22500-27500 GCF_023864345.2 Schistocerca serialis cubense
GCGACGGGCGGTGTGTACAAAGGGCAGGGACGTAATCAACGCGAGCTTATGACTCGCGCTTACTGGGAATTCCTCGTTCATGGGGAACAATTGCAAGCCCCAATCCCTAGCACGAAGGAGGTTCAGCGGGTTACCCCGACCTTTCGGCCTAGGAAGACACGCTGATTCCTTCAGTGTAGCGCGCGTGCGGCCCAGAACATCTAACGGCATCACAGACCTGTTATTGCTCAATCTCGTGCGGCTAGAAGCCGCCTGTCCCTCTAAGAAGAAAAGTAATCGCTGACAGCACGAAGGATGTCACGCGACTAGTTAGCAGGCTAGAGTCTCGTTCGTTATCGGAATTAACCAGACAAATCGCTCCACCAACTAAGAACGGCCATGCACCACCACCCACCGAATCAAGAAAGAGCTATCAATCTGTCAATCCTTCCGGTGTCCGGGCCTGGTGAGGTTTCCCGTGTTGAGTCAAATTAAGCCGCAGGCTCCACTCCTGGTGGTGCCCTTCCGTCAATTCCTTTAAGTTTCAGCTTTGCAACCATACTTCCCCCGGAACCCAAAAGCTTTGGTTTCCCGGAGGCTGCCCGCCGAGTCATCGGAGGAACTGCGGCGGATCGCTGGCTGGCATCGTTTATGGTTAGAACTAGGGCGGTATCTGATCGCCTTCGAACCTCTAACTTTCGTTCTTGATTAATGAAAACATACTTGGCAAATGCTTTCGCTTCTGTTCGTCTTGCGACGATCCAAGAATTTCACCTCTAACGTCGCAATACGAATGCCCCCGCCTGTCCCTATTAATCATTACCTCGGGTTCCGAAAACCAACAAAATAGAACCGAGGTCCTATTCCATTATTCCATGCACACAGTATTCAGGCGGGCTTGCCTGCTTTAAGCACTCTAATTTGTTCAAAGTAAACGTGCCGGCCCACCGAGACACTCACTCAAGAGCACCCTGGTAGGATTGCAACGGGGTCCGCCTCGGGACACACGAGCACGCACGAGGCGCGTCGCACGCCTTCAGCTCGCCCCACCGGCAGGACGTCCCACGATACATGCCAGTTAAACACCGACGGGCGGTGAACCAACAGCGTGGGACACAAATCCAACTACGAGCTTTTTAACCCCAACAACTTTAATATACGCTATTGGAGCTGGAATTACCGCGGCTGCTGGCACCAGACTTGCCCTCCAATAGATACTCGTTAAAGGATTTAAAGTGTACTCATTCCGATTACGGGGCCTCGGATGAGTCCCGTATCGTTATTTTTCGTCACTACCTCCCCGTGCCGGGAGTGGGTAATTTGCGCGCCTGCTGCCTTCCTTGGATGTGGTAGCCGTTTCTCAGGCTCCCTCTCCGGAATCGAACCCTGATTCCCCGTTACCCGTTACAACCATGGTAGGCGCAGAACCTACCATCGACAGTTGATAAGGCAGACATTTGAAAGATGCGTCGCCGGTACGAGGACCGTGCGATCAGCCCAAAGTTATTCAGAGTCACCAAGGCAAACGGACCGGACGAGCCGACCGATTGGTTTTGATCTAATAAAAGCGTCCCTTCCATCTCTGGTCGGGACTCTGTTTGCATGTATTAGCTCTAGAATTACCACAGTTATCCAAGTAACGTGGGTACGATCTAAGGAACCATAACTGATTTAATGAGCCATTCGCGGTTTCACCTTAATGCGGCTTGTACTGAGACATGCATGGCTTAATCTTTGAGACAAGCATATGACTACTGGCAGGATCAACCAGGGAGCTGCGTCAACTAGAGCTGAGCAGCCGGCCGCCCGGGAGTGTGTCCCGGGGGCCCGCGCGAACACGCAAGCGTCCGCTCAATTATTCTGCAAACAGGAGGAGGCTGAGCTCCCCTGCACCATACACCTCGAAACCCTCTCAGGTCCCGGCGGCGCGCAGCGCCGTCCTAAGTACTTGGTCGGGTTCGAGAGAGGCGCAATCGCCCGGGGTTTGGCGAGTAGACGCTTTAGGTGCGACCACCCGTGCTCCCAACTGAGCTTGCCGCTGCCGACAGAGGCCCGGGAGCGTGCTGTCGTGGCATTGCCGGCGGGAGACAACACGCGCCACCTACGGTGACCGGCAGCTCCAACGCCAGCGCCACAGAAGGACAAAAGCCCCACTTGGGTGCCGAAGCGAACTCTCCCAGCACAGCGCACGCGCCAACACGTCCGCACAGCTGCGATACAAACCACCTGCGAGAACCGCAGAGGCGACCGAGCAGCAGACGGCGTCGCGGCGCCGAGCGCCGGGCGGCGGCGCATCCTCAGCGCACACAGTCCTCAATCGGACCAGCACACTGCAGATGTCCACCGCGCTTCGCACCGGGCCCGCGAGGACCTACTTTGGCCGCACGGCGCCGCGTGCAGGGTGCGCCGGCGCGCAGCTGCGCCGCCTGCCGCCTCCGTCGGCCGGCGCGCCTGCCACTGGCCGCCCCCACCAGCCGGCTGTAGCGCGTGCGCCCACGCACCGCGCGGCCAGCACGCCGGGAGGCCCCCCCTCACCGGCCGGGGACGGTCCCACCCAGCCACCGCCGCGTATCGCTTCACACCCAGATGCCATTCACGTTCGTGGGCATGGTGGGTATCGCTGGAACAACCGGTTGGTAGCTCAACCGATCGTCGCCATCACTGATTCACCTCTAGCGAGAACAACCGCACCACAACGGTTTACCAGTTGTTCATTTGCGTAACGTCACCAGCAAACGTAGGCGTCCATCGCCATTTGCAAATTCAACGATTGTTGCATGCCTGTGTCAGGTGTCACGACACACTATGTCTGCCCACATACACGCAACAACATGTGCACGCTTCGCGAACACGTGGAAGGTGGCCCCCGTACGTATGCGATGTCCATTGCGCGAACGACTGTCAACCGGCCTCTGTCGCATGTCGCAGATGTGGAACGCAGTGCACCATGCTATCACGGTGTGTGAGAAGAGACGACTACGTCTGACAACACGCGCCACTACATCAACAGACGGCTCATGCTGATCGCCATCCAGGGCATACCACACTGCAATCCAGCTCTTATAGGGAGACGACACGTAGCTGAGTGCACAACATTTGGACCGCATGGTTCGCCGTTGTTGGCGCAGTCGTTGTACGGTCACATGTACCACGATGTATCATTCAGTACATGAGGACCAATGTGCAGTACAGTGTGTGATTTGGACGTACAACATCAGCGGACAGTTGACACAGGCCGTACCACAGCGTAGGCTAAGTGCTTCGCCATGCGAATGCCAATGAACAACTGCAAATGCCAATGAACAACTGCAAAGGGCATTGAGCATGTACGTCCTGCTGCCATCCACATTACAGTGTATAGCTGCAAGGTGTTTAACATGAAGCGATACACTGGGGACCGGGCAGTGCGAGTAGCAAACTATATTGCGGGGGTTGCAGTTAGGCAACACTACACTAATTTAACGCGTCGTATGACAATTACAGAGCAGGTTAAGGCCCAACGTGTGTTGGGTTAAGGCCCAACGTGTGTTGGGTTAAGGCCCAACGTGTGTTGGGTTAAGGCCCAACGTGTGTTGGGTTAAGGCCCAACGTGTGTTGGGTTAAGGCCCAACGTGTGTTGGGTTAAGGCCCAACGTGTGTTGGGTTAAGGCCCAACGTGTGTTGGGTTAAGGCCCAACGTGTGTTGGGTTAAGGCCCAACGTGTGTTGGGTTAAGGCCCAACGTGTGTTGGGTTAAGGCCCAACGTGTGTTGGGTTAAGGCCCAACGTGTGTTGGGTTAAGGCCCAACGTGTGTTGGGTTAAGGCCCAACGTGTGTTGGGTTAAGGCCCAACGTGTGTTGGGTTAAGGCCCAACGTGTGTTGGGTTAAGGCCCAACGTGTGTTGGGTTAAGGCCCAACGTGTGTTGGGTTAAGGCCCAACGTGTGTTGGGTTAAGGCCCAACATAGGTTGGGTTAAGGCCCAACATAGGTTGGGTTAAGGCCCAACATAGGTTGGGTTAAGGCGCAACATAGGTTGGGTTAAGGCGCAACATAGGTTGGGTTAAGGCGCAACATAGGTTGGGTTAAGGCGCAACATAGGTTGGGTTAAGGCGCAACATAGGTTGGGTTAAGGCGCAACATAGGTTGGGTTAAGGCCCAACATAGGTTGGGTTAAGGCGCAACATAGGTTGGGTTAAGGCGCAACATAGGTTGGGTTAAGGCGCAACATAGGTTGGGTTAAGGCGCAACATAGGTTGGGTTAAGGCGCAACATAGGTTGGGTTAAGGCGCAACATAGGTTGGGTTAAGGCGCAACATAGGTTAGGTTAAGGCGCAACATAGGTTAGGTTAAGGCGCAACATAGGTTAGGTTAAGGCGCAACATAGGTTAGGTTAAGGCGCAACATAGGTTAGGTTAAGGCGCAACATAGGTTAGGTTAAGGCGCAACATAGGTTAGGTTAAGGCGCAACATAGGTTAGGTTAAGGCGCAACATAGGTTAGGTTAAGGCGCAACATAGGTTAGGTTAAGGCGCAACATAGGTTAGGTTAAGGCGCAACATAGGTTAGGTTAAGGCGCAACATAGGTTAGGTTAAGGCGCAACATAGGTTAGGTTAAGGCGCAACATAGGTTAGGTTAAGGCGCAACATAGGTTAGGTTAAGGCGCAACATAGGTTAGGTTAAGGCGCAACATAGGTTAGGTTAAGGCGCAACATAGGTTAGGTTAAGGCGCAACATAGGTTAGGTTAAGGCGCAACATAGGTTAGGTTAAGGCGCAACATAGGTTAGGTTAAGGCGCAACATAGGTTAGGTTAAGGCGCAACATAGGTTAGGTTAAGGCGCAACATAGGTTAGGTTAAGGCGCAACATAGGTTAGGTTGAGGTACCGTATAGGTTAGGTTAAGGTACAGTATAGTTTAGGTTAAGGTACAGTATAGTTTAGGTTAAGGTACAGTATAGTTTAGGTTAAGGTACAGTATAGTTTAGGTTAAGGTACAGTATAGTTTAGGTTAAGGTACAGTATAGTTTAGGTTAAGGTACAGTAT
>NW_026047270.1:32500-35000 GCF_023864345.2 Schistocerca serialis cubense
CAGGGCAGGCATGGTGGTATTGCCTGCTGTGAAGGTGACATTGCTGTCCACCTTCACCTTCTTCTCGCGCCCTGACGCGACTAAGGCGAGGGTGAAACACTTCCGGGCGTTGATCTGCAGCCCCAGGTGGGCGAGGGCTGCGGTAGCTGCGTCGATGAGGGACTGCAAGCCCCTCGGGGTCGCTGCAAACAGCAAGACGTCATCTGCAAAGGCCGCAGCGTTGACTCTGCGACCGAGGATCCGAGCTCCGATGTGGGAGGGCAGTTGGCCTAAAACGTAGTCCACCGCAAAGTTGAACAGGAGGGGGGAGAGGGGATCGCCCTGGCGAACGCCCCGTGCTGGCTGCACAGACACGCCCACGCCGGCGCCGTCCGCTATCACTGTCGTGCTGCCCTCGTAGCACCGCTCGACATACTCGACAAAGCAATCCGGCAGGCCATGCGCCTTCAGCACGGGGCGAAGGGCAGCATGATCTACCGAATCGAATGCCTTAGATACGTCGATCGATGCCACAAAGACAGAGCGGCAGGAGCGAACTGCGTCGGTGAGAGCAGTGTCCAAGATGAAGGTATTTTCCAACATCCCATCCCGAGGGATGAATGCCCGCTGACGTTCGTCCACAGCACATGCGCGCATCAGGCGTGACGCGAGAACCTTGTGAAAGGTCCGCGCCAACACCGAGCAGACCGTAATGGGGCGAAAGTCAGCGGGGGATGTTGGTGCAGCCGTTTTCGGGAGAAGGGACGTCCGCGCGCGAAGCAGGCGTTCCGGAAGGGCGCGGGCCAGAAGGAAGAGATTCATCACTTTCACCAGGACTTCGTGCGGCAGGCGCCGCAACTCCGCTGGGGTAAGGCCGTCCGGCCCGGCTGCTGATCCCCTGGGCGGCAACGCGGCGGCGACCTCCTCATGTGTGACCGGCCCCCATATGCACTCGAGAGCGACAGGCTCTGAGTGCGGGAGGAGGCGGTCACGAATGAAGCCCGCGGTGGAGATGGGCTTCTTGGTGAAGAGGTCCGCCCAGAAGTCCAGCAGACCAGGGATGGCAGGTGGCGGCTGGAGCAGGGTGCCATCCAAGAGGCCGCGCACGCAACGTGCACGCGACCGTCGGAAGGCATCCTGCGTTCTCGCGTACTCCCAGCGGCGCCGCTTGCGCTTCTGCGTCGGCGGCGCGGCAGGCGGCCGCTTCGATGGTTGGCGCGGCCGCTGTGTCCTGGTGATCGATCTCTCCCCTCTGGACCCGACCGACGCAAGGGCATCCGGGAGCATGCCCAGGATGACATCGGGCGGCGTGCCCCGCCCCAGACCTATGACACGATCCAGGGCAGAGAAACGCTGGGCGGAAGCGGGTAGCCCCGCCAGATGCTCCCAGATGGCGGCGTCAGTCGGCCCCTCCGGCGGCGGCCCGGTGGTGTCGGCCGCGAAGTCCTCGGCTGCGTCGACGGGCGGCGCAGCGGCCTCGCCCGCGTCAGGCAGCGGGCTCGCTGCTCCCCGGCGGGACGCCGGCTCTTCCCCCCGACCGATCTCAAGCGCCTCCATGAATTGGCGGACAAGCTGCTTGTGGGCAGCTTGCCGCCGTCGGCACTTGATTGCCTCGAGCGTTCGGTCGGGGAACATCCTGATGAGTTCTTGATTGACGAAGAAGAACCGGGCGTCCCTCTCAAGGAACAGTTCGGCCTCCGCCTTGGCGAGCGACAGGACTTCTTCCTCCGTCCACCTCGCGCGATGCCTCTCCGTGACGATCTCCGCGTTGGCGGCCGCAAGATGTTGGCGGCGGCGATGGACCCCGAGACCGTTCTTGGTTGTAAAGCTGCGGTGGCACTCACTACAGGTATACATAGCTGCAAAAGTTACAAGATTTTCGGCACGGCCGGTTGGCCGGCTAGGTGCTGGGGGAGTTGGGGTGGCACCTTCAGCGGAAGGGCCACCACTTATTCTCTGCTTACTGCCCCCAACTAAAAAAGGGATAGTGCGAGGGGGGGCTGGTAACCCCCCCAAGCCCCTGGTGCGGTCTTCCACTCTGCGAAATCAGCGGGCCCACGAGAAGGGGAGAAGACCGCAGGAGAGGAGAGGCTAAGAGGGCTAGGCCCATGTATTGCGCATCACTCTCCCTGTAACTATAACCCAAGGAAGGCACCTCGCAGCAGCAGCACGACTACATCAAGACCGCACTTCGAGAAGCCAAGTCCGGATGCAGCCACACCGCTGCCACTTGGCCACCTTAAGAGAGTCATAGTTACTCCCGCCGTTTACCCGCGCTTGCTTGAATTTCTTCACGTTGACATTCAGAGCACTGGGCAGAAATCACATTGCGTCAACACCCGCTAGGGCCATCGCAATGCTTTGTTTTAATTAGACAGTCGGATTCCCCCAGTCCGTGCCAGTTCTGAGTTGATCGTTGAATGGCGGCCGAAGAGAATCCGCGCACCCGCGCGCCCCCGGAGGAGCACGCTAAGGCGGACGCGGCCTCGCAGCAAGGAAGATCCGTGGGAGGCCAAGGCAC
>NW_026047270.1:40000-42500 GCF_023864345.2 Schistocerca serialis cubense
CTCTGGTCGGGACTCTGTTTGCATGTATTAGCTCTAGAATTACCACAGTTATCCAAGTAACGTGGGTACGATCTAAGGAACCATAACTGATTTAATGAGCCATTCGCGGTTTCACCTTAATGCGGCTTGTACTGAGACATGCATGGCTTAATCTTTGAGACAAGCATATGACTACTGGCAGGATCAACCAGGGAGCTGCGTCAACTAGAGCTGAGCAGCCGGCCGCCCGGGAGTGTGTCCCGGGGGCCCGCGCGAACACGCAAGCGTCCGCTCAATTATTCTGCAAACAGGAGGAGGCTGAGCTCCCCTGCACCATACACCTCGAAACCCTCTCAGGTCCCGGCGGCGCGCAGCGCCGTCCTAAGTACTTGGTCGGGTTCGAGAGAGGCGCAATCGCCCGGGGTTTGGCGAGTAGACGCTTTAGGTGCGACCACCCGTGCTCCCAACTGAGCTTGCCGCTGCCGACAGAGGCCCGGGAGCGTGCTGTCGTGGCATTGCCGGCGGGAGACAACACGCGCCACCTACGGTGACCGGCAGCTCCAACGCCAGCGCCACAGAAGGACAAAAGCCCCACTTGGGTGCCGAAGCGAACTCTCCCAGCACAGCGCACGCGCCAACACGTCCGCACAGCTGCGATACAAACCACCTGCGAGAACCGCAGAGGCGACCGAGCAGCAGACGGCGTCGCGGCGCCGAGCGCCGGGCGGCGGCGCATCCTCAGCGCACACAGTCCTCAATCGGACCAGCACACTGCAGATGTCCACCGCGCTTCGCACCGGGCCCGCGAGGACCTACTTTGGCCGCACGGCGCCGCGTGCAGGGTGCGCCGGCGCGCAGCTGCGCCGCCTGCCGCCTCCGTCGGCCGGCGCGCCTGCCACTGGCCGCCCCCACCAGCCGGCTGTAGCGCGTGCGCCCACGCACCGCGCGGCCAGCACGCCGGGAGGCCCCCCCTCACCGGCCGGGGACGGTCCCACCCAGCCACCGCCGCGTATCGCTTCACACCCAGATGCCATTCACGTTCGTGGGCATGGTGGGTATCGCTGGAACAACCGGTTGGTAGCTCAACCGATCGTCGCCATCACTGATTCACCTCTAGCGAGAACAACCGCACCACAACGGTTTACCAGTTGTTCATTTGCGTAACGTCACCAGCAAACGTAGGCGTCCATCGCCATTTGCAAATTCAACGATTGTTGCATGCCTGTGTCAGGTGTCACGACACACTATGTCTGCCCACATACACGCAACAACATGTGCACGCTTCGCGAACACGTGGAAGGTGGCCCCCGTACGTATGCGATGTCCATTGCGCGAACGACTGTCAACCGGCCTCTGTCGCATGTCGCAGATGTGGAACGCAGTGCACCATGCTATCACGGTGTGTGAGAAGAGACGACTACGTCTGACAACACGCGCCACTACATCAACAGACGGCTCATGCTGATCGCCATCCAGGGCATACCACACTGCAATCCAGCTCTTATAGGGAGACGACACGTAGCTGAGTGCACAACATTTGGACCGCATGGTTCGCCGTTGTTGGCGCAGTCGTTGTACGGTCACATGTACCACGATGTATCATTCAGTACATGAGGACCAATGTGCAGTACAGTGTGTGATTTGGACGTACAACATCAGCGGACAGTTGACACAGGCCGTACCACAGCGTAGGCTAAGTGCTTCGCCATGCGAATGCCAATGAACAACTGCAAATGCCAATGAACAACTGCAAAGGGCATTGAGCATGTACGTCCTGCTGCCATCCACATTACAGTGTATAGCTGCAAGGTGTTTAACATGAAGCGATACACTGGGGACCGGGCAGTGCGAGTAGCAAACTATATTGCGGGGGTTGCAGTTAGGCAACACTACACTAATTTAACGCGTCGTATGACAATTACAGAGCAGGTTAAGGCCCAACGTGTGTTGGGTTAAGGCCCAACGTGTGTTGGGTTAAGGCCCAACGTGTGTTGGGTTAAGGCCCAACGTGTGTTGGGTTAAGGCCCAACGTGTGTTGGGTTAAGGCCCAACGTGTGTTGGGTTAAGGCCCAACGTGTGTTGGGTTAAGGCCCAACGTGTGTTGGGTTAAGGCCCAACGTGTGTTGGGTTAAGGCCCAACGTGTGTTGGGTTAAGGCCCAACGTGTGTTGGGTTAAGGCCCAACGTGTGTTGGGTTAAGGCCCAACGTGTGTTGGGTTAAGGCCCAACGTGTGTTGGGTTAAGGCCCAACGTGTGTTGGGTTAAGGCCCAACGTGTGTTGGGTTAAGGCCCAACGTGTGTTGGGTTAAGGCCCAACGTGTGTTGGGTTAAGGCCCAACGTGTGTTGGGTTAAGGCCCAACGTGTGTTGGGTTAAGGCCCAACATAGGTTGGGTTAAGGCCCAACATAGGTTGGGTTAAGGCCCAACATAGGTTGGGTTAAGGCGCAACATAGGTTGGGTTAAGGCGCAACATAGGTTGGGTTAAGGCGCAACATAGGTTGGGTTAAGGCGCAACATAGGTT
>NW_026047270.1:52500-55000 GCF_023864345.2 Schistocerca serialis cubense
TTCTGCAAACAGGAGGAGGCTGAGCTCCCCTGCACCATACACCTCGAAACCCTCTCAGGTCCCGGCGGCGCGCAGCGCCGTCCTAAGTACTTGGTCGGGTTCGAGAGATGCGCAATCGCCCGGGGTTTGGCGAGTAGACGCTTTAGGTGCGACCACCCGTGCTCCCAACTGAGCTTGCCGCTGCCGACAGAGGCCCGGGAGCGTGCTGTCGTGGCATTGCCGGCGGGAGACAACACGCGCCACCTACGGTGACCGGCAGCTCCAACGCCAGCGCCACAGAAGGACAAAAGCCCCACTTGGGTGCCGAAGCGAACTCTCCCAGCACAGCGCACGCGCCAACACGTCCGCACAGCTGCGATACAAACCACCTGCGAGAACCGCAGAGGCGACCGAGCAGCAGACGGCGTCGCGGCGCCGAGCGCCGGGCGGCGGCGCATCCTCAGCGCACACAGTCCTCAATCGGACCAGCACACTGCAGATGTCCACCGCGCTTCGCACCGGGCCCGCGAGGACCTACTTTGGCCGCACGGCGCCGCGTGCAGGGTGCGCCGGCGCGCAGCTGCGCCGCCTGCCGCCTCCGTCGGCCGGCGCGCCTGCCACTGGCCGCCCCCACCAGCCGGCTGTAGCGCGTGCGCCCACGCACCGCGCGGCCAGCACGCCGGGAGGCCCCCCCTCACCGGCCGGGGACGGTCCCACCCAGCCACCGCCGCGTATCGCTTCACACCCAGATGCCATTCACGTTCGTGGGCATGGTGGGTATCGCTGGAACAACCGGTTGGTAGCTCAACCGATCGTCGCCATCACTGATTCACCTCTAGCGAGAACAACCGCACCACAACGGTTTACCAGTTGTTCATTTGCGTAACGTCACCAGCAAACGTAGGCGTCCATCGCCATTTGCAAATTCAACGATTGTTGCATGCCTGTGTCAGGTGTCACGACACACTATGTCTGCCCACATACACGCAACAACATGTGCACGCTTCGCGAACACGTGGAAGGTGGCCCCCGTACGTATGCGATGTCCATTGCGCGAACGACTGTCAACCGGCCTCTGTCGCATGTCGCAGATGTGGAACGCAGTGCACCATGCTATCACGGTGTGTGAGAAGAGACGACTACGTCTGACAACACGCGCCACTACATCAACAGACGGCTCATGCTGATCGCCATCCAGGGCATACCACACTGCAATCCAGCTCTTATAGGGAGACGACACGTAGCTGAGTGCACAACATTTGGACCGCATGGTTCGCCGTTGTTGGCGCAGTCGTTGTACGGTCACATGTACCACGATGTATCATTCAGTACATGAGGACCAATGTGCAGTACAGTGTGTGATTTGGACGTACAACATCAGCGGACAGTTGACACAGGCCGTACCACAGCGTAGGCTAAGTGCTTCGCCATGCGAATGCCAATGAACAACTGCAAATGCCAATGAACAACTGCAAAGGGCATTGAGCATGTACGTCCTGCTGCCATCCACATTACAGTGTATAGCTGCAAGGTGTTTAACATGAAGCGATACACTGGGGACCGGGCAGTGCGAGTAGCAAACTATATTGCGGGGGTTGCAGTTAGGCAACACTACACTAATTTAACGCGTCGTATGACAATTACAGAGCAGGTTAAGGCCCAACGTGTGTTGGGTTAAGGCCCAACGTGTGTTGGGTTAAGGCCCAACGTGTGTTGGGTTAAGGCCCAACGTGTGTTGGGTTAAGGCCCAACGTGTGTTGGGTTAAGGCCCAACGTGTGTTGGGTTAAGGCCCAACGTGTGTTGGGTTAAGGCCCAACGTGTGTTGGGTTAAGGCCCAACGTGTGTTGGGTTAAGGCCCAACGTGTGTTGGGTTAAGGCCCAACGTGTGTTGGGTTAAGGCCCAACGTGTGTTGGGTTAAGGCCCAACGTGTGTTGGGTTAAGGCCCAACGTGTGTTGGGTTAAGGCCCAACGTGTGTTGGGTTAAGGCCCAACGTGTGTTGGGTTAAGGCCCAACGTGTGTTGGGTTAAGGCCCAACGTGTGTTGGGTTAAGGCCCAACGTGTGTTGGGTTAAGGCCCAACGTGTGTTGGGTTAAGGCCCAACATAGGTTGGGTTAAGGCCCAACATAGGTTGGGTTAAGGCCCAACATAGGTTGGGTTAAGGCGCAACATAGGTTGGGTTAAGGCGCAACATAGGTTGGGTTAAGGCGCAACATAGGTTGGGTTAAGGCGCAACATAGGTTGGGTTAAGGCGCAACATAGGTTGGGTTAAGGCGCAACATAGGTTGGGTTAAGGCCCAACATAGGTTGGGTTAAGGCGCAACATAGGTTGGGTTAAGGCGCAACATAGGTTGGGTTAAGGCGCAACATAGGTTGGGTTAAGGCGCAACATAGGTTGGGTTAAGGCGCAACATAGGTTGGGTTAAGGCGCAACATAGGTTGGGTTAAGGCGCAACATAGGTTAGGTTAAGGCGCAACATAGGTTAGGTTAAGGCGCAACATAGGTTAGGTTAAGGCGCAA
>NW_026047270.1:60000-67500 GCF_023864345.2 Schistocerca serialis cubense
CCCTCAATGCTGTCCTGTATAATACTTGTTACGCCCAGGGCAGTGGCGGTCAGGTCCCGGACCAGCCATGCCACCGAGGGCAGAAGAACTTCTGCCCATCGGAGCGGTCAGGCGCCGGCCAGCCAATCCACTTACCGTGGGAGTCTGTATTTTCTTGGTGTTGTCATCATTTATTGATGCCGATACCACTCAGACCTGCTGAGAGGTAGGGCGTTTCTCCCCTAAGTTTTATTCGTCAGTAATTCTCTCAAACACTGTTCTTGCTGCTTTTGAGATTTGATCTACCAATCTCTGTAGAATGTTATATTTGTCTGGGTCTCTTATTATGTCAATTAACTGATGACCACGAAGTTCCTGCCTGTACTCCGAGACAGCCTGCCCAAATGCTGGACACTCAAGAACTACATGATCTGGCGTCCCTTCAAGGGCGCCACAGACACACTCTGGTGAGGGTCGGCTTCCTATCCGATACAAATGCGTCGGGTAGGGTCCGTGCCCGGTCAGGAAATGAATTATTCCTTGTGTTGGCAAGAGATGTTTTATCTTTAACCTTTGTCTTACGTTTGGGAGGAGGTTATACACTCTTCTCCCAGTGTCCGAATTTTGCCATTCTGTTTGCCACGTATCCAAGGCCCAAGTTTTAATTTCCTTTACATTTGCCAAGTGTCTCCCTGTTATCTCATGAATCTTGTCATATGCTTGTTTTTGTAGCCAAGTTATTGAAGCATTCTGTCTTATAAGTATGTCTAATGGGCAGAAGCCCATTAGAACAAGTAGAGCGTCTGTAGGTGTGGTGCCGAAGGCACCAACACAACGTATAATGATGTTACGTTGTATACGTCTTACCGACTGTGCGGGTCTCACCAGAGCGAGCCTGTGGGCCCACACACTGGCCCCATACCCCACAATCGGTGCGAGGATAGAGTTATGATACATTTTGGTAGCCACAGGTGGTACATGGAATCGTCTTTGGCCTATACTTATCAACTTGTTGAAGATATTTGTGGCCTTTATCGCAACATGACCTATATGTGGAGTATATGACCAGGCCTCGTCGATATATACGCCTAGATATCTTAAGGTTTTTTGTCTTGTGACTATTCTGTTGTTTATTCTTACTGTGGGATCACGTGCAAGCTTTCCCTTTAGCAATATATATGATGACTTATGTGGTGCAATCTGTAACTTAGAGTCACTGCACCACCGCATTAATATTTCTGATGCAAGTGCAGCTCGATTTTCTACTTCCAGACGACTGTTACCCTCCACCATTATGAAGAGGTCATCAGCATAGGCAACCGCACCAAGTACTGCATTGCTTTCTTGTAATGCATGCAACAAAGGGTCCATGTTTATGTCCCAAAAAATGGGGCCACACACTGAACCCTGTGGGCATCCCTTCGTTATTGGTTTGGACACTACAGCACCTGGAGCGGAGATCCTAGCAACTCTATGTTGACAGTAATCCCTCAGACAGCCATATAGTGACACCGGACACTCAATTTCCCGCAAACGGGAGAAGAGCGCCGGCCACCACAGGCTATCGAAGGCACCAGATATATCCACCGTGATTCCTAATACATACCGACTGGTGGAGGAGCGAGCCGTGTCGGCTACTTTGTTAATGGCATCTGATGTCGATTTACCCTTCCTAAAGCCGTACTGCAACTCGCTCATGCCGCGCAGTATTCTGTGGCTTGACAGTCTATGCACGAGTAGCTTCTCCAGAGTCTTTCCCAGGACGTCCAGCAGGCAGATCGGTCTATACGACTTAGGGACTGTAGGATCTTTATTCGGATCTTTCTTAATAATGACGACCTCCGCAGTTTTCCATTTCGTTGGGAAGCGTTGAGTTTCTAAGCAGTGGTTGAAAATAACTGTGAGACATGGAGCCAACTTACGTACCAGATGCTGCAGGACCTCCGCAGGAATTGCGTCTGGTCCTGGAGCCTTCCGCCTGGCGAAGGAATTTACTGCATTTACTACCTCCTCCTGTGAGAAGGGGTAGACATTTAATTCATTATAGTATGGCTCCTCAGCTGCCTGTCTCAGCATGGCTTGCCTTTCAGTGTCGTTTCCTCGATCGTCATCTGGCAAGAGAACTCTGAGTAATTCCTCAGCAGTCTGTTGCCAGTTTGTCGTCATTATATCTGTGTCCGCTATCCTCACTGTTGACAGGAGCATTGGTGAGTGGATCTTCTCCCTCACAATCTTGTATGGAACCCCCCAGGGGTCCAAAACAAGATGCGAGTGGACAAAGTCCTCCCAACTTTTCTGTCTGTGCTTTATCAAGGATTCCTGAAAATTTCTTTTTTGCCTCCTGTAAATTGCCAAGTGATACTGTCTTGCGTCCCGGGTAAAGGCCCGTTGATAGAGACGACGAGCTCTCCTCATACCCTGCCGAAGCCTGCCTTCTCAAGGAAATCTAGTAATAATAACTATGGACAGCAATGCCAAATCCTCGTTGTGGCATAGTCCTGTACAAGATGCTCGAGGTAGTGCACTCGAGGACCTGATAATGGAGCACCACCTCCAGGTGGAGAACCTACCTGGAAATCCACCCACATACAGAAGTAGAGCGGGTGCAGACACGGCTGGCGAGGAGGACAAGGACGTTGGGAACGGCGCCCTTAACCTATGCAGCTAGATAAAATGCCCTTGGTCCCGGGGCAGGACTGGTGGACAAGCTGCTTTGCCCCCCCTCATGCCCGTGGAACCGGTCGGGGGTTATCAGACGGGTCTTCTTTTTCTCACTCTCTTAAAAATCATGGCTGACGACAAAGAGAGTGATGCTGGCGCTTCGGAGCATGATGCTCCTATTTTCGAGGATGACGTGGGCGATGATATGTCGGTCGTTGACCGACATTCACACTTCCTTCGACTATTCGATCGAAGTGTAAAACACGGCAAAATAAATGCCGAGCAAGTAAGAGTGCTCAAGGAGACTATTGCGCAATGGGCGTTAGCCCACGCGCGACTAGAAGGCAAGTACTCTGAAGTACAAGCCGAAAACGAGAGACTAAGAAAAGAATTACAAAAGCCTGTCAAGACATATGCAGCAGCTGCTGCAACTTCTACAGTGAGACAAAAAGTGCAGGAGGTAATAAAGCGTTGAGTTTCTAAGCAGTGGTTGAAAATAACTGTGAGACATGGAGCCAACTTACGTACCAGATGCTGCAGGACCTCCGCAGGAATTGCGTCTGGTCCTGGAGCCTTCCGCCTGGCGAAGGAATTTACTGCATTTACTACCTCCTCCTGTGAGAAGGGGTAGACATTTAATTCATTATAGTATGGCTCCTCAGCTGCCTGTCTCAGCATGGCTTGCCTTTCAGTGTCGTTTCCTCGATCGTCATCTGGCAAGAGAACTCTGAGTAATTCCTCAGCAGTCTGTTGCCAGTTTGTCGTCATTATATCTGTGTCCGCTATCCTCACTGTTGACAGGAGCATTGGTGAGTGGATCTTCTCCCTCACAATCTTGTATGGAACCCCCCAGGGGTCCAAAACAAGATGCGAGTGGACAAAGTCCTCCCAACTTTTCTGTCTGTGCTTTATCAAGGATTCCTGAAAATTTCTTTTTTGCCTCCTGTAAATTGCCAAGTGATACTGTCTTGCGTCCCGGGTAAAGGCCCGTTGATAGAGACGACGAGCTCTCCTCATACCCTGCCGAAGCCTGGTAAGCTCAGGAGTCCACGGAGCTGTTGCTCTGCGGATGTACCTCTTCTTTAATGGCACAGAGGCAGCAACAGCCGTCTTTATAGAGGTTACAAGAACTTCAACTGCTTCATCGAGGACAAAAGCATTATTTACCAACTCTGGAGGACGGAACTCCGCCTCGAGCAGGTCCCAATTGGCTTTCCCATAGTCTAATTGCATTATCCATTCGTCAGAAACATGTACTACTCCTAGTGAAATTACAAATTCTATCAAGTTATGATCACTTGTTGTGTGTCCATCGTGTACATGCCAGTTTCTGATCTTATCTCTTACATTTTCCGTGGATAATGTTACATCAATATGTGATTCTGCACCCGCTCTACTTCTGTATGTGGGTGGATTTCCAGGTAGGTTCTCCACCTGGAGGTGGTGCTCCATTATCAGGTCCTCGAGTGCACTACCTCGAGCATCTTGTACAGGACTATGCCACAACGAGGATTTGGCATTGCTGTCCATAGTTATTATTACTAGATTTCCTTGTAGCGCTCTCAGGACACGAGAGAGATGTTGCAAATAGGGTTCGATGTTATCTCTAAATTGGCAATAAACATTTACTAAATACCAGGTCGTGTTCATTAGATTAACTTGAACTACTGAGATATGAGAAGTACAAAATTGTGTTATAACAGTTGTTTTAATTAATTTGTTCAAAATTATTATGGTAGACATGGGATTTGCCCCTGTTGAGATAACCTGAGCCGTCACAGGAAAGCCAGTGACCTTGCCAGAGGCGGAGTAAGGCTCCTGTATTAGTATTATATCTACCTCGTTTTCTTCAGTCATTTTTCTAAGTTCCTGTGTGACGGTATTACTTCTCATAGCATTTAATTGATAAACCTTGACGGATGCCATTACGGATGTCTAGTATAATAGTGATCTTCAGGCCACTTCTTGTAGGGATCAAAACCAATTCTCCCGTACATCATTACCATCTCTCTGTAAAGCTTTTCTATGTCAAAAACCCTGCCCCGTCTTTGAAAGACCCTGTGAACTAGAATCAGTAACTCTTTGTGATCACATGGCAGATTTAAAGATGCCAGCTGTATGCAATCAACGTCCTCCAGAGTTGGAAATGTTATTTTCTTCCCGTTTGGGTGCCCAGCACGTACAAGCTGTCTCAGAGCAACCATCAAAGTAGACGGCTCCTCTAGTCGTGATAACTTTATTGCGTCTTCACACATATTGTATACATCTCTGGGAGGACATGCATTATATGTTTGTTTATCTACTTTGTTACAAGGTGTATCTACAGACTGGGATAGGGTTAGCATCTGCAAAGGACCACCACCTGACACCAAATTATCTATCAAAATATCTACACTACGTGTTTGGTCTGCTTCTGTACTCGCCGAGGGCGCCGTCCTCTCTTCTTCCTCGACCGGCAAGGATTCAGCTGTCGCTGGCCCCGCGCTGCTCGCACCTCCAGTAGCCCCCAATGCCTCAGGTGGCACAGGGGGCCCATCCCGGGCCGATTCTGACCTGTTGGAAATTAACCTCCACCAACGCTCCGCGTCCCTTGCTTTCTTGCTAGGAGATTTATGGTTCTTTTTCGCACCCTTCTTATGGTTCTCCATAATCGGTGCGTTGTATCTGTCGTTGCAATAGTAGTTTGTATGTCGCACATTCCTTTCCAGGTGTGCGACATGTTCTCTTTCTGTACATGCAAGGTATGCAGACCGGGGGGGAGGCCTGTCTTGAACAGTTTTTCTTGTCATGGCCGTCATGGCCACAATGTGCACAGACTGAATTCTTAATTTCACAGTACTTGGCCACATGGCCGTAATCTTGACATTTGGTACATCTAGGTACCGCTGTGTAGTCTTTTATGGAAACTGCACTGTACCCAACGTACAGTCTATTGGTCTTAATTATAATTTTCCTCATCTCTGGTGCTATTTCCGCAACGTGATGTACAGTTGTACGATCACGAGGACCAGTCTTAAATCTCAGTTTAAACTTTTCTAAGAATTCCTCTCGTTTCATCTGTTCTTCGAAATTTTGTGTGTAAATGCAATCCATGATATCATCCTGTGTCATGTATGTCGGTATATCATATAACATCATTAGTGGACGCCTTTTTCGCGGTTTCTCACAAGTGAAGTGCTGTTTTAACTGTGGATTATTTATTAGTTTGTCTGAATCTTCTGGGGAGGCTACTTCTACAATTAATAAATTTTTTGTTGTTCTTACTGCATTTATTCTTATTTTATCTTTCTTTGGGTTTATACTTTTTTCAAAGTTTTCTTTTGCTTTCTTTATATCCTCTCCCTTTTTTGGTTTAACAAACAAGGTCGGGACAACTTTCTCAACGTTCTGCTTTATTACCTCCTGCACTTTTTGTCTCACTGTAGAAGTTGCAGCAGCTGCTGCATATGTCTTGACAGGCTTTTGTAATTCTTTTCTTAGTCTCTCGTTTTCGGCTTGTACTTCAGAGTACTTGCCTTCTAGTCGCGCGTGGGCTAACGCCCATTGCGCAATAGTCTCCTTGAGCACTCTTACTTGCTCGGCATTTATTTTGCCGTGTTTTACACTTCGATCGAATAGTCGAAGGAAGTGTGAATGTCGGTCAACGACCGACATATCATCGCCCACGTCATCCTCGAAAATAGGAGCATCATGCTCCGAAGCGCCAGCATCACTCTCTTTGTCGTCAGCCATGATTTTTAAGAGAGTGAGAAAAAGAAGACCCGTCTGATAACCCCCGACCGGTTCCACGGGCATGAGGGGGGGCAAAGCAGCTTGTCCACCAGTCCTGCCCCGGGACCAAGGGCATTTTATCTAGCTGCATAGGTTAAGGGCGCCGTTCCCAACGTCCTTGTCCTCCTCGCCAGCCGTGTCTGCACCCGCTCTACTTCTGTATGTGGGTGGATTTCCAGGTAGGTTCTCCACCTGGAGGTGGTGCTCCATTATCAGGTCCTCGAGTGCACTACCTCGAGCATCTTGTACAGGACTATGCCACAACGAGGATTTGGCATTGCTGTCCATAGTTATTATTACTAGATTTCCTTGAGAAGGCAGGCTTCGGCAGGGTATGAGGAGAGCTCGTCGTCTCTATCAACGGGCCTTTACCCGGGACGCAAGACAGTATCACTTGGCAATTTACAGGAGGCAAAAAAGAAATTTTCAGGAATCCTTGATAAAGCACAGACAGAAAAGTTGGGAGGACTTTGTCCACTCGCATCTTGTTTTGGACCCCTGGGGGGTTCCATACAAGATTGTGAGGGAGAAGATCCACTCACCAATGCTCCTGTCAACAGTGAGGATAGCGGACACAGATATAATGACGACAAACTGGCAACAGACTGCTGAGGAATTACTCAGAGTTCTCTTGCCAGATGACGATCGAGGAAACGACACTGAAAGGCAAGCCATGCTGAGACAGGCAGCTGAGGAGCCATACTATAATGAATTAAATGTCTACCCCTTCTCACAGGAGGAGGTAGTAAATGCAGTAAATTCCTTCGCCAGGCGGAAGGCTCCAGGACCAGACGCAATTCCTGCGGAGGTCCTGCAGCATCTGGTACGTAAGTTGGCTCCATGTCTCACAGTTATTTTCAACCACTGCTTAGAAACTCAACGCTTCCCAACGAAATGGAAAACTGCGGAGGTCGTCATTATTAAGAAAGATCCGAATAAAGATCCTACAGTCCCTAAGTCGTATAGACCGATCTGCCTGCTGGACGTCCTGGGAAAGACTCTGGAGAAGCTACTCGTGCATAGACTGTCAAGCCACAGAATACTGCGCGGCATGAGCGAGTTGCAGTACGGCTTTAGGAAGGGTAAATC
>NW_026047270.1:72500-77500 GCF_023864345.2 Schistocerca serialis cubense
ATCCATGTCGGTACCGGTGAGCGTTGCACTCGCAGTCGCAAAAACGTACGGCAAGTATATTACTCGGAAGAGTTAATGACAGTCCAAGCCCCCCCTGCGTGGGGAGAGTCTTGCTAGGCCATGACCCACCGGAAGGGCGCAGCGTCCCCCACCCCAGACATGTGACGTCACACTATCGGTATTGACGACTAGACTCATTGCTTATAATCATTTGCCATACACCGGTGGAAGCTGCCGAGACGAGTAGCTACATAGCGCGCTCGCCGTGTCACTAATGTACAGAGATACAACAGTTTCGACGGGAACCACATTAAACGTATACACGGCGCTGATTAGTAATAGATAGAGCCATCAGAATACAGATAATATATACAACTGTCCGTATACATGCTGAAAGACTCTGCTCACAATCACAACCACACGTCAGCCACACACTCTTATCACGCACTACTCTCTGCCTGTAACACGCACACAGACAATATGTAAGCACCAGCATGCAACAACACCCAGTGCATCCTCTCCGCCACATTAGACAATCCACACTGTCATAACCAGACTGGGAGGTCCACACAGAAAACAGAATATCCCACCCACCCGACAACCACCATTGCTCAGCCAAGCCACCAACACCCACACATGTCCTACACAGGGGTGCACCCAACATCACAATACTGCCTCCTCTCACAGCACACAAACAATGGCAGGAATGAAAGACACAGGTCTGCCACAAGCATGGAATGAGAGCGCCGCCTGTCATGAGCCAAAGGTACATCCTGACGTGGCAAATCAGATGATACCGCAGGCATCCACGTACTATAATCACAATCAACAAACCGGCCGCCGCCCCCCCCCCCCCCATTAAACCTTTCCTTACAACAATGTGTACCTTAACCTAACCTATGTCGTACCTTAACCTAACCTATGTCGTACCTTAACCTAACCTATGTCGTACCTTAACCTAACCTATGTCGTACCTTAACCTAACCTATGTCGTACCTTAACCTAACCTATGTCGTACCTTAACCTAACCTATGTCGTACCTTAACCTAACCTATGTCGTACCTTAACCTAACCTATGTCGTACCTTAACCTAACCTATGTCGTACCTTAACCTAACCTATGTCGTACCTTAACCTAACCTATGTCGTACCTTAACCTAACCTATGTCGTACCTTAACCTAACCTATGTCGTACCTTAACCTAACCTATGTCGTACCTTAACCTAACCTATGTCGTACCTTAACCTAACCTATGTCGTGCCTTAACCTAACCTATGTCGTGCCTTAACCTAACCTATGTCGTGCCTTAACCTAACCTATGTCGTGCCTTAACCTAACCTATGTCGTGCCTTAACCTAACCTATGTCGTGCCTTAACCTAACCTATGTCGTGCCTTAACCTAACCTATGTCGTGCCTTAACCTAACCTATGTCGTGCCTTAACCTAACCTATGTCGTGCCTTAACCTAACCTATGTCGTGCCTTAACCTAACCTATGTCGTGCCTTAACCTAACCTATGTCGTGCCTTAACCTAACCTATGTCGTGCCTTAACCTAACCTATGTCGTGCCTTAACCTAACCTATGTCGTGCCTTAACCTAACCTATGTCGTGCCTTAACCTAACCTATGTCGTGCCTTAACCTAACCTATGTCGTGCCTTAACCTAACCTATGTCGTGCCTTAACCTAACCTATGTCGTGCCTTAACCTAACCTATGTCGTGCCTTAACCTAACCTATGTCGTGCCTTAACCTAACCTATGTCGTGTTTTAACCTAACCTATATTGCGCCTTAATGTAACCTATATTGCGCCTTAATGTAACCTATATTGCGCCTTAATGTAACCTATATTGCGCCTTAACGTAACCTATATTGCGCCTTAACGTAACCTATATTGCGCCTTAACGTAACCTATATTGCGCCTTAACGTAACCTATATTGCGCCTTAACGTAACCTATATTGCGCCTTAACGTAACCTATATTGCGCCTTAACGTAACCTATATTGCGCCTTAACGTAACCTATATTGCGCCTTAACGTAACCTATATTGCGCCTTAACGTAACCTATATTGCGCCTTAACGTAACCTATATTGCGCCTTAACGTAACCTATATTGCGCCTTAACGTAACCTATATTGCGCCTTAACGTAACCTATATTGCGCCTTAACGTAACCTATATTGCGCCTTAACGTAACCCACATTGCCCCTTAACGTAACCCACATTGCCCCTTAACGTAACCCATATTGTGCTGTAACCCAACACACGTTGGGCCTTAACCCAACACACGTTGGGCCTTAACCCAACACACGTTGGGCCTTAACCCAACACACGTTGGGCCTTAACCCAACACACGTTGGGCCTTAACCCAACACACGTTGGGCCTTAACCCAACACACGTTGGGCCTTAACCCAACACACGTTGGGCCTTAACCCAACACACGTTGGGCCTTAACCTGCTCTGTAATTGTCATACGACGCGTTAAATTAGTGTAGTGTTGCCTAACTGCAACCCCCGCAATATAGTTTGCTACTCGCACTGCCCGGTCCCCAGTGTATCGCTTCATGTTAAACACCTTGCAGCGATACACTGTAATGTGGATGGCAGCAGGACGTACATGCTCAATGCCCTTCGCAGTTGTTCATTGGCATTCGCATGGCGAAGCACTGCGCCTACGCTGTGGTACGGCCTGTGTCAACTGTCCGCTGATGTTGTACCTCCAAATCACACACTGTACTGCACATTGGTCCTCATGTACTGAATGATACATCGTGGTACATGTGACCGTACAACGACTGCGCCAACAACGGCGAACCATGCGGTCCAAATGTTGTGCACGCAGCTACGTGTCGTCTCCCTATAAGAGCTGGAGTGCAGTGTGGTATGCCCTGGATGGCGATCAGCATGAGCCGTCTGTTGATGTAGTGGCGCGTGTTGTCAGACGTTGTCGTCTCTTCTCACACACCGTGATAGCATGGTGCACTGCGTTCCACATCTGCGACATGCGACAGAGGCCGGTTGACAGTCGTTTGCGCAATGGACATCGCATACGTACGGGGGCCACCTTCCACGTGTTTGCGAAGCGTGCACATGTTGTTGCGTGTATGTGGACAGACATAGTGTGTCGTGACACCTGACACAGGCATGCAACAATCGTTGAATTTGCAAATGGCGATGGACGCCTACGTTTGCTGGTGACGTTACGCAAATGAACAACTGGTAAACCGTTGTGGTGCGGTTGTTCTCGCTAGAGGTGAATCAGTGATGGCGACGATCGGTTGAGCTACCAACCGGTTGTTTCAGCGATACCCACCATGCCCACGAACGTGAATGGCATGTGGGTGTGAAGCGATACGCGGCGGTGGCTGGGTGGGACCGGCCCCGGCCGGTGAGGGGGGGCCGCCCGGCGTGCTGGCCGCGCGGTGCGTGGGCGCACGCGCTACAGCCGGCTGGTGGGGGCGGCCACTGGCAGGCGCGCCGGCCGACGGAGGCGGCAGGCGGCGCAGCTGCGCGCCGGCGCACCCTGCACGCGGCGCCGTGCGGCCAAAGTAGGTCCTCGCGGGCCCGGTGCGAAGCGCGGTGGACATCTGCAGTGTGCTGGTCCGATTGAGGACTGTGTGCGCTGAGGATGCGCCGCCGCCCGGCGCTCGGCGCCGCGACGCCGTCTGCTGCTCGGTCGCCTCTGCGGTTCTCGCAGGTGGTTTGTATCGCAGCTGTGCGGACGTGTTGGCGCGTGCGCTGTGCTGGGAGAGTTCGCTTCGGCACCCAAGTGGGGCTTTTGTCCTTCTGTGGCGCTGGCGTTGGAGCTGCCGGTCACCGTAGGTGGCGCGTGTTGTCTCCCGCCGGCAATGCCACGACAGCACGCTCCCGGGCCTCTGTCGGCAGCGGCAAGCTCAGTTGGGAGCACGGGTGGTCGCACCTAAAGCGTCTACTCGCCAAACTCCGGGCGATTGCGCCTCTCTCGAACCCGACCAAGTACTTAGGACGGCGCTGCGCGCCGCCGGGACCTGAGAGGGTTTCGAGGTGTATGGTGCAGGGGAGCGCAGCCTCCTCCTGTTTGCAGAATAATTGAGCGGACGCTTGCGTGTTCGCGCGGGCCCCCGGGACACACTCCCGGGCGGCCGGCTGCTCAGCTCTAGTTGACGCAGCTCCCTGGTTGATCCTGCCAGTAGTCATATGCTTGTCTCAAAGATTAAGCCATGCATGTCTCAGTACAAGCCGCATTAAGGTGAAACCGCGAATGGCTCATTAAATCAGTTATGGTTCCTTAGATCGTACCCACGTTACTTGGATAACTGTGGTAATTCTAGAGCTAATACATGCAAACAGAGTCCCGACCAGAGATGGAAGGGACGCTTTTATTAGATCAAAACCAATCGGTCGGCTCGTCCGGTCCGTTTGCCTTGGTGACTCTGAATAACTTTGGGCTGATCGCACGGTCCTCGTACCGGCGACGCATCTTTCAAATGTCTGCCTTATCAACTGTCGATGGTAGGTTCTGCGCCTACCATGGTTGTAACGGGTAACGGGGAATCAGGGTTCGATTCCGGAGAGGGAGCCTGAGAAACGGCTACCACATCCAAGGAAGGCAGCAGGCGCGCAAATTACCCACTCCCGGCACGGGGAGGTAGTGACGAAAAATAACGATACGGGACTCATCCGAGGCCCCGTAATCGGAATGAGTACACTTTAAATCCTTTAACGAGTATCTATTGGAGGGCAAGTCTGGTGCCAGCAGCCGCGGTAATTCCAGCTCCAATAGCGTATATTAAAGTTGTTGCGGTTAAAAAGCTCGTAGTTGGATTTGTGTCCCACGCTGTTGGTTCACCGCCCGTCGGTGTTTAACTGGCATGTATCGTGGGACGTCCTGCCGGTGGGGCGAGCCGAAGGCGTGCGACGCGCCTCGTGCGTGCTCGTGCGTCCCGAGGCGGACCCCGTTGCAATCCTACCAGGGTGCTCTTGAGTGAGTGTCTCGGTGGGCCGGCACGTTTACTTTGAACA
>NW_026047270.1:80000-85000 GCF_023864345.2 Schistocerca serialis cubense
GGAGTCGATTCGCCCCTTTGGGCGCTCGGGCTCCCGGCAAGCGCGCGCGGTTCTTCCCGGATGACGGACCTACCTGGCCCGGCCCCGGACCCGCGCCGCTGTTGGCTCGGGATGCTCTCGGGCGGAATAATCGCTCCCGTCAGCGGCGCTTCAGCTTTGGACAATTTCACGACCCGTCTTGAAACACGGACCAAGGAGTCTAACATGTGCGCGAGTCATTGGGCTGTACGAAACCTAAAGGCGTAATGAAAGTGAAGGTCTCGCCTTGCGCGGGCCGAGGGAGGATGGGGCTTCCCCGCCCTTCACGGGGCGGCGGCCTCCGCACTCCCGGGGCGTCTCGTCCTCATTGCGAGGTGAGGCGCACCTAGAGCGTACACGTTGGGACCCGAAAGATGGTGAACTATGCCTGGCCAGGACGAAGTCAGGGGAAACCCTGATGGAGGTCCGTAGCGATTCTGACGTGCAAATCGATCGTCGGAGCTGGGTATAGGGGCGAAAGACTAATCGAACCATCTAGTAGCTGGTTCCCTCCGAAGTTTCCCTCAGGATAGCTGGTGCTCGTACGAGTCTCATCCGGTAAAGCGAATGATTAGAGGCCTTGGGGCCGAAACGACCTCAACCTATTCTCAAACTTTAAATGGGTGAGATCTCCGGCTTGCTTGATATGCTGAAGCCGCGAGCAAACGACTCGGATCGGAGTGCCAAGTGGGCCACTTTTGGTAAGCAGAACTGGCGCTGTGGGATGAACCAAACGCCGAGTTAAGGCGCCCGAATCGACGCTCATGGGAAACCATGAAAGGCGTTGGTTGCTTAAGACAGCAGGACGGTGGCCATGGAAGTCGGAATCCGCTAAGGAGTGTGTAACAACTCACCTGCCGAAGCAACTAGCCCTGAAAATGGATGGCGCTGAAGCGTCGTGCCTATACTCGGCCGTCAGTCTGGCAGTCATGGCCGGTCCTTGCGGCCGGCCGCGAAGCCCTGACGAGTAGGAGGGTCGCGGCGGTGGGCGCAGAAGGGTCTGGGCGTGAGCCTGCCTGGAGCCGCCGTCGGTGC
This sequence comes from Schistocerca serialis cubense, assembly GCF_023864345.2. NCBI lineage: Eukaryota > Metazoa > Arthropoda > Insecta > Orthoptera > Acrididae > Schistocerca > Schistocerca serialis. The sequence goes on from NW_026047270.1 coordinate 81,054, forward strand.
AGATCTTGGTGGTAGTAGCAAATACTCCAGCGAGGCCCTGGAGGGCTGACGCGGAGAAGGGTTTCGTGTGAACAGCCGTTGCACACGAGTCAGTCGATCCTAAGCCCTAGGAGAAATCCGATGTTGATGGGGGCCGTCATAGCATGATGCACTTTGTGCTGGCCCCCGTTGGGCGAAAGGGAATCCGGTTCCTATTCCGGAACCCGGCAGCGGAACCGATACAAGTCGGGCCCCTCTTTTAGAGATGCTCGTCGGGGTAACCCAAAAGGACCCGGAGACGCCGTCGGGAGATCGGGGAAGAGTTTTCTTTTCTGCATGAGCGTTCTAGTTCCCTGGAATCCTCTAGCAGGGAGATAGGGTTTGGAACGCGAAGAGCACCGCAGTTGCGGCGGTGTCCCGATCTTCCCCTCGGACCTTGAAAATCCGGGAGAGGGCCACGTGGAGGTGTCGCGCCGGTTCGTACCCATATCCGCAGCAGGTCTCCAAGGTGAAGAGCCTCTAGTCGATAGAATAATGTAGGTAAGGGAAGTCGGCAAATTGGATCCGTAACTTCGGGATAAGGATTGGCTCTGAGGATCGGGGCGTGTCGGGCTTGGTCGGGAAGTGGGTCAGCGCTAACGTGCCGGGCCTGGGCGAGGTGAGTGCCGTAGGGGTGCCGGTAAGTGCGGGCGTTTAGCGCGGGCGTGGTCTGCTCTCGCCGTTGGTTGGCCTCGTGCTGGCCGGCGGTGCAGGATGCGCGCGCCTGCGCGGCGTTCGCGCCCCGGTGCTTCAACCTGCGTGCAGGATCCGAGCTCGGTCCCGTGCCTTGGCCTCCCACGGATCTTCCTTGCTGCGAGGCCGCGTCCGCCTTAGCGTGCTCCTCCGGGGGCGCGCGGGTGCGCGGATTCTCTTCGGCCGCCATTCAACGATCAACTCAGAACTGGCACGGACTGGGGGAATCCGACTGTCTAATTAAAACAAAGCATTGCGATGGCCCTAGCGGGTGTTGACGCAATGTGATTTCTGCCCAGTGCTCTGAATGTCAACGTGAAGAAATTCAAGCAAGCGCGGGTAAACGGCGGGAGTAACTATGACTCTCTTAAGGTGGCCAAGTGGCGGCGGTGTGGCTGCATCCGGACTTGGCTTCTCGAAGTGCGGTCTTGATGTAGTCGTGCTGCTGCTGCGAGGTGCCTTCCTTGGGTTATAGTTACAGGGAGAGTGACGCGCAATACATGGGCCTAGCCCTCTTAGCCTCTCCTCTCCTGCGGTCTTCTCCCCTTCTCGTGGGCCCGCTGATTTCGCAGAGTGGAAGACCGCACCAGGGGCTTGGGGGGGTTACCAGCCCCCCCTCGCACTATCCCTTTTTTAGTTGGGGGCAGTAAGCAGAGAATAAGTGGTGGCCCTTCCGCTGAAGGTGCCACCCCAACTCCCCCAGCACCTAGCCGGCCAACCGGCCGTGCCGAAAATCTTGTAACTTTTGCAGCTATGTATACCTGTAGTGAGTGCCACCGCAGCTTTACAACCAAGAACGGTCTCGGGGTCCATCGCCGCCGCCAACATCTTGCGGCCGCCAACGCGGAGATCGTCACGGAGAGGCATCGCGCGAGGTGGACGGAGGAAGAAGTCCTGTCGCTCGCCAAGGCAGAGGCCGAACTGTTCCTCGAGAGGGACGCCCGGTTCTTCTTTGTAAATCAAGAGCTCATCAGGATGTTCCCCGACCGAACGCTTGAGGCAATCAAGTGCCGACGGCGGCAAGCTGCCCACAAGCAGCTTGTCCGCCAATTCATGGAGGCGCTTGAGATCGGTCGGGGGGAAGAGCCGGCGTCCCGCCGGGGAGCGGCGAGCCCGCTGCCTGACGCGGGCGAGGCCGCTGCGCCGCCCGTCGACGCAGCCGAGGACTTCGCGGCCGACACCACCGGGCCGCCGCCGGAGGGGCCGACTGACGCCGCCATCTGGGAGCATCTGGCGGGGCTACCCGCTTCCGCCCAGCGTTTCTCTGCCCTGGATCGTGTCATCGGTCTGGGGCGGGGCACGCCGCCCGATGTCATCCTGGGCATGCTCCCGGATGCCCTTGCGTCGGTCGGGTCCAGAGGGGAGAGATCGATCACCAGGACACAGCGGCCGCGCCAACCATCGAAGCGGCCGCCTGCCGCGCCGCCGACGCAGAAGCGCAAGCGGCGCCGCTGGGAGTACGCGAGAACGCAGGATGCCTTCCGACGGTCGCGTGCGCGTTGCGTGCGCGGCCTCTTGGATGGCACCCTGCTCCAGCCGCCACCTGCCATCCCTGGTCTGCTGGACTTCTGGGCGGACCTCTTCACCAAGAAGCCCATCTCCACCGCGGGCTTCATTCGTGACCGCCTCCTCCCGCACTCAGAGCCTGTCGCTCTCGAGTGCATATGGGGGCCGGTCACACATGAGGAGGTCGCCGCCGCGTTGCCGCCCAGGGGATCAGCAGCCGGGCCGGACGGCCTTACCCCAGCGGAGTTGCGGCGTCTGCCGCACGAAGTCCTGGTGAAAGTGATGAATCTCTTCCTTCTGGCCCGCGCCCTTCCGGAACGCCTGCTTCGCGCGCGGACGTCCCTTCTCCCGAAAACGGCTGCACCAACATCCCCCGCTGACTTTCGCCCCATTACGGTCTGCTCGGTGTTGGCGCGGACCTTTCACAAGGTTCTCGCGTCACGCCTGATGCGCGCTTGTGCTGTGGACGAACGTCAGCGGGCATTCATCCCTCGGGATGGGATGTTGGAAAATACCTTCATCTTGGACACTGCTCTCACCGACGCAGTTCGCTCCTGCCGCTCTGTCTTTGTGGCATCGATCGACGTATCTAAGGCATTCGATTCGGTAGATCATGCTGCCCTTCGCCCCGTGCTGAAGGCGCATGGCCTGCCGGATTGCTTTGTCGAGTATGTCGAGCGGTGCTACGAGGGCAGCACGACAGTGATAGCGGACGGCGCCGGCGTGGGCGTGTCTGTGCAGCCAGCACGGGGCGTTCGCCAGGGCGATCCCCTCTCCCCCCTCCTGTTCAACTTTGCGGTGGACTACGTTTTAGGCCAACTGCCCTCCCACATCGGAGCTCGGATCCTCGGTCGCAGAGTCAACGCTGCGGCCTTTGCAGATGACGTCTTGCTGTTTGCAGCGACCCCGAGGGGCTTGCAGTCCCTCATCGACGCAGCTACCGCAGCCCTCGCCCACCTGGGGCTGCAGATCAACGCCCGGAAGTGTTTCACCCTCGCCTTAGTCGCGTCAGGGCGCGAGAAGAAGGTGAAGGTGGACAGCAATGTCACCTTCACAGCAGGCAATACCACCATGCCTGCCCTGCGTGTGGGTGAAACCTTCCGGTACCTGGGGCTGCAATTTTCCACGGCGGGTCGCTGTGTCTTCAATCCACGTAGCCACCTGGTGGAGCAGCTTGACGTCATCTCCCGAGCTCCGCTGAAGCCGCAACAGCGCCTCCACGCTCTCACCAACGTACTTCTCCCTGGCCTGTACCACGGGCTGGCCCTCAGCCGCACCCGGGTGGGTGCATTGAAGTCGGCCGACGTTACCATCCGGGCCGCCGTCAGGAGATGGTTCCGCCTTCCGGCGGACACCCCCCTGGGATACTTCCACGCTCCTGTTGCCCAGGGGGGCCTCGGCATTCCATCTTGCCGATGGATGGGTCCGACCCTCCGTCGGTCCCGTCTCCTGGCGCTGAAGAAGATAGGGCCAGCCTGCGACGGTGTAGGCATGGATGAGGTACAGCGTGAGATCGAGGTGCTGGAGCGCCACCTAATGTGGGAGGGCCACCTCCTCAAATCGTCAACGCAGGTTGGGGAAATGTGGGCGGCGCGCCTACACATCGCCATTGACGGTGCGGCACTGTCATCTTCTGCCGCCGTCAGTGGCCAACATCAGTGGGTCGCCGACACCAGTCGCCTGCTATCTGGGCGTGAATACATCGACGCCCTCCGCGCCCGCATCAACGC
>NW_026047270.1:90000-92500 GCF_023864345.2 Schistocerca serialis cubense
ATGTCGTGCCTTAACCTAACCTATGTCGTGCCTTAACCTAACCTATGTCGTGCCTTAACCTAACCTATGTCGTGCCTTAACCTAACCTATGTCGTGCCTTAACCTAACCTATGTCGTGCCTTAACCTAACCTATGTCGTGCCTTAACCTAACCTATGTCGTGTTTTAACCTAACCTATATTGCGCCTTAATGTAACCTATATTGCGCCTTAATGTAACCTATATTGCGCCTTAACGTAACCTATATTGCGCCTTAACGTAACCTATATTGCGCCTTAACGTAACCTATATTGCGCCTTAACGTAACCTATATTGCGCCTTAACGTAACCTATATTGCGCCTTAACGTAACCTATATTGCGCCTTAACGTAACCTATATTGCGCCTTAACGTAACCTATATTGCGCCTTAACGTAACCTATATTGCGCCTTAACGTAACCTATATTGCGCCTTAACGTAACCTATATTGCGCCTTAACGTAACCTATATTGCGCCTTAACGTAACCTATATTGCGCCTTAACGTAACCTATATTGCGCCTTAACGTAACCCACATTGCCCCTTAACGTAACCCACATTGCCCCTTAACGTAACCCATATTGTGCTGTAACCCAACACACGTTGGGCCTTAACCCAACACACGTTGGGCCTTAACCCAACACACGTTGGGCCTTAACCCAACACACGTTGGGCCTTAACCCAACACACGTTGGGCCTTAACCCAACACACGTTGGGCCTTAACCCAACACACGTTGGGCCTTAACCCAACACACGTTGGGCCTTAACCCAACACACGTTGGGCCTTAACCTGCTCTGTAATTGTCATACGACGCGTTAAATTAGTGTAGTGTTGCCTAACTGCAACCCCCGCAATATAGTTTGCTACTCGCACTGCCCGGTCCCCAGTGTATCGCTTCATGTTAAACACCTTGCAGCGATACACTGTAATGTGGATGGCAGCAGGACGTACATGCTCAATGCCCTTCGCAGTTGTTCATTGGCATTCGCATGGCGAAGCACTGCGCCTACGCTGTGGTACGGCCTGTGTCAACTGTCCGCTGATGTTGTACCTCCAAATCACACACTGTACTGCACATTGGTCCTCATGTACTGAATGATACATCGTGGTACATGTGACCGTACAACGACTGCGCCAACAACGGCGAACCATGCGGTCCAAATGTTGTGCACGCAGCTACGTGTCGTCTCCCTATAAGAGCTGGAGTGCAGTGTGGTATGCCCTGGATGGCGATCAGCATGAGCCGTCTGTTGATGTAGTGGCGCGTGTTGTCAGACGTTGTCGTCTCTTCTCACACACCGTGATAGCATGGTGCACTGCGTTCCACATCTGCGACATGCGACAGAGGCCGGTTGACAGTCGTTTGCGCAATGGACATCGCATACGTACGGGGGCCACCTTCCACGTGTTTGCGAAGCGTGCACATGTTGTTGCGTGTATGTGGGCAGACATAGTGTGTCGTGACACCTGACACAGGCATGCAACAATCGTTGAATTTGCAAATGGCGATGGACGCCTACGTTTGCTGGTGACGTTACGCAAATGAACAACTGGTAAACCGTTGTGGTGCGGTTGTTCTCGCTAGAGGTGAATCAGTGATGGCGACGATCGGTTGAGCTACCAACCGGTTGTTTCAGCGATACCCACCATGCCCACGAACGTGAATGGCATGTGGGTGTGAAGCGATACGCGGCGGTGGCTGGGTGGGACCGGCCCCGGCCGGTGAGGGGGGGCCGCCCGGCGTGCTGGCCGCGCGGTGCGTGGGCGCACGCGCTACAGCCGGCTGGTGGGGGCGGCCACTGGCAGGCGCGCCGGCCGACGGAGGCGGCAGGCGGCGCAGCTGCGCGCCGGCGCACCCTGCACGCGGCGCCGTGCGGCCAAAGTAGGTCCTCGCGGGCCCGGTGCGAAGCGCGGTGGACATCTGCAGTGTGCTGGTCCGATTGAGGACTGTGTGCGCTGAGGATGCGCCGCCGCCCGGCGCTCGGCGCCGCGACGCCGTCTGCTGCTCGGTCGCCTCTGCGGTTCTCGCAGGTGGTTTGTATCGCAGCTGTGCGGACGTGTTGGCGCGTGCGCTGTGCTGGGAGAGTTCGCTTCGGCACCCAAGTGGGGCTTTTGTCCTTCTGTGGCGCTGGCGTTGGAGCTGCCGGTCACCGTAGGTGGCGCGTGTTGTCTCCCGCCGGCAATGCCACGACAGCACGCTCCCGGGCCTCTGTCGGCAGCGGCAAGCTCAGTTGGGAGCACGGGTGGTCGCACCTAAAGCGTCTACTCGCCAAACTCCGGGCGATTGCGCCTCTCTCGAACCCGACCAAGTACTTAGGACGGCGCTGCGCGCCGCCGGGACCTGAGAGGGTTTCGAGGTGTATGGTGCAGGGGAGCGCAGCCTCCTCCTGTTTGCAGAATAATTGAGCGGACGCTTGCGTGTTCGCGCGGGCCCCCGGGACACACTCCCGGGCGGCCGGCTGCTCAGCTCTAGTTGACGCAG
>NW_026047270.1:100000-105000 GCF_023864345.2 Schistocerca serialis cubense
GGATCCGACGGAAGTACGCCAACCATGCCGGCAAAACAGTATCGCCATCTATGAAAATACGGCGAAACCACATGCAATACCTCCATCTATGCGAATCTGACAACACTACGTCCGCCATGTCGAGCGCACCACAAAACACAGCGCCATCTGTAGGTCTCCCGCGGCATGACGTCCTGCAACGACGATACCGCCATCTATGAGACGCCAAGCCGACCAAGACATCGATGGGCCCACAGTGCCCATCTTTCGACCCCACCCACAAAGCCTGCGTCCTCTGTCGACCACAGCACCCCAACGCCAGCGCCTCTGCCGCACGAAATCGTGGACCGGCAATCACTCCACCTGCGCCCCACTCCAACCGCCCAACTCGCAACTCCAGCGGATGAACGGCGGACTTTTCCCGCAGTCGCAATGTGCAATCCACCCCTATAACATGCGTTTCATGAAGAGGTATGTCCAATATGCGACATTCCCGCTGTCCCTATACATGAGCTGCGAGCTGTACCACTTACGAGCTACAGACGCGATCGCGTTGCTCTCTGTACGAATGCCGATGCTGAGCGGTCAGCTAGGAGGCGCTCCATCCATGTCGGTACCGGTGAGCGTTGCACTCGCAGTCGCAAAAACGTACGGCAAGTATATTACTCGGAAGAGTTAATGACAGTCCAAGCCCCCCCTGCGTGGGGAGAGTCTTGCTAGGCCATGACCCACCGGAAGGGCGCAGCGTCCCCCACCCCAGACATGTGACGTCACACTATCGGTATTGACGACTAGACTCATTGCTTATAATCATTTGCCATACACCGGTGGAAGCTGCCGAGACGAGTAGCTACATAGCGCGCTCGCCGTGTCACTAATGTACAGAGATACAACAGTTTCGACGGGAACCACATTAAACGTATACACGGCGCTGATTAGTAATAGATAGAGCCATCAGAATACAGATAATATATACAACTGTCCGTATACATGCTGAAAGACTCTGCTCACAATCACAACCACACGTCAGCCACACACTCTTATCACGCACTACTCTCTGCCTGTAACACGCACACAGACAATATGTAAGCACCAGCATGCAACAACACCCAGTGCATCCTCTCCGCCACATTAGACAATCCACACTGTCATAACCAGACTGGGAGGTCCACACAGAAAACAGAATATCCCACCCACCCGACAACCACCATTGCTCAGCCAAGCCACCAACACCCACACATGTCCTACACAGGGGTGCACCCAACATCACAATACTGCCTCCTCTCACAGCACACAAACAATGGCAGGAATGAAAGACACAGGTCTGCCACAAGCATGGAATGAGAGCGCCGCCTGTCATGAGCCAAAGGTACATCCTGACGTGGCAAATCAGATGATACCGCAGGCATCCACGTACTATAATCACAATCAACAAACCGGCCGCCGCCCCCCCCCCCATTAAACCTTTCCTTACAACAATGTGTACCTTAACCTAACCTATGTCGTACCTTAACCTAACCTATGTCGTACCTTAACCTAACCTATGTCGTACCTTAACCTAACCTACGTCGTACCTTAACCTAACCTATGTCGTACCTTAACCTAACCTATGTCGTACCTTAACCTAACCTATGTCGTACCTTAACCTAACCTATGTCGTACCTTAACCTAACCTATGTCGTACCTTAACCTAACCTATGTCGTACCTTAACCTAACCTATGTCGTACCTATGTCGTGCCTTAACCTAACCTATGTCGTGCCTTAACCTAACCTATGTCGTGCCTTAACCTAACCTATGTCGTGCCTTAACCTAACCTATGTCGTGCCTTAACCTAACCTATGTCGTGCCTTAACCTAACCTATGTCGTGCCTTAACCTAACCTATGTCGTGCCTTAACCTAACCTATGTCGTGCCTTAACCTAACCTATGTCGTGCCTTAACCTAACCTATGTCGTGCCTTAACCTAACCTATGTCGTGCCTTAACCTAACCTATGTCGTGCCTTAACCTAACCTATGTCGTGCCTTAACCTAACCTATGTCGTGCCTTAACCTAACCTATGTCGTGCCTTAACCTAACCTATGTCGTGTTTTAACCTAACCTATATTGCGCCTTAATGTAACCTATATTGCGCCTTAATGTAACCTATATTGCGCCTTAATGTAACCTATATTGCGCCTTAATGTAACCTATATTGCGCCTTAACGTAACCTATATTGCGCCTTAACGTAACCTATATTGCGCCTTAACGTAACCTATATTGCGCCTTAACGTAACCTATATTGCGCCTTAACGTAACCTATATTGCGCCTTAACGTAACCTATATTGCGCCTTAACGTAACCTATATTGCGCCTTAACGTAACCTATATTGCGCCTTAACGTAACCTATATTGCGCCTTAACGTAACCTATATTGCGCCTTAACGTAACCTATATTGCGCCTTAACGTAACCTATATTGCGCCTTAACGTAACCTATATTGCGCCTTAACGTAACCCACATTGCCCCTTAACGTAACCCACATTGCCCCTTAACGTAACCCATATTGTGCTGTAACCCAACACACGTTGGGCCTTAACCCAACACACGTTGGGCCTTAACCCAACACACGTTGGGCCTTAACCCAACACACGTTGGGCCTTAACCCAACACACGTTGGGCCTTAACCCAACACACGTTGGGCCTTAACCCAACACACGTTGGGCCTTAACCCAACACACGTTGGGCCTTAACCCAACACACGTTGGGCCTTAACCTGCTCTGTAATTGTCATACGACGCGTTAAATTAGTGTAGTGTTGCCTAACTGCAACCCCCGCAATATAGTTTGCTACTCGCACTGCCCGGTCCCCAGTGTATCGCTTCATGTTAAACACCTTGCAGCGATACACTGTAATGTGGATGGCAGCAGGACGTACATGCTCAATGCCCTTCGCAGTTGTTCATTGGCATTCGCATGGCGAAGCACTGCGCCTACGCTGTGGTACGGCCTGTGTCAACTGTCCGCTGATGTTGTACCTCCAAATCACACACTGTACTGCACATTGGTCCTCATGTACTGAATGATACATCGTGGTACATGTGACCGTACGACTGCGCCAACAACGGCGAACCATGCGGTCCAAATGTTGTGCACGCAGCTACGTGTCGTCTCCCTATAAGAGCTGGAGTGCAGTGTGGTATGCCCTGGATGGCGATCAGCATGAGCCGTCTGTTGATGTAGTGGCGCGTGTTGTCAGACGTTGTCGTCTCTTCTCACACACCGTGATAGCATGGTGCACTGCGTTCCACATCTGCGACATGCGACAGAGGCCGGTTGACAGTCGTTTGCGCAATGGACATCGCATACGTACGGGGGCCACCTTCCACGTGTTTGCGAAGCGTGCACATGTTGTTGCGTGTATGTGGGCAGACATAGTGTGTCGTGACACCTGACACAGGCATGCAACAATCGTTGAATTTGCAAATGGCGATGGACGCCTACGTTTGCTGGTGACGTTACGCAAATGAACAACTGGTAAACCGTTGTGGTGCGGTTGTTCTCGCTAGAGGTGAATCAGTGATGGCGACGATCGGTTGAGCTACCAACCGGTTGTTTCAGCGATACCCACCATGCCCACGAACGTGAATGGCATGTGGGTGTGAAGCGATACGCGGCGGTGGCTGGGTGGGACCGGCCCCGGCCGGTGAGGGGGGGCCGCCCGGCGTGCTGGCCGCGCGGTGCGTGGGCGCACGCGCTACAGCCGGCTGGTGGGGGCGGCCACTGGCAGGTGCGCCGGCCGACGGAGGCGGCAGGCGGCGCAGCTGCGCGCCGGCGCACCCTGCACGCGGCGCCGTGCGGCCAAAGTAGGTCCTCGCGGGCCCGGTGCGAAGCGCGGTGGACATCTGCAGTGTGCTGGTCCGATTGAGGACTGTGTGCGCTGAGGATGCGCCGCCGCCCGGCGCTCGGCGCCGCGACGCCGTCTGCTGCTCGGTCGCCTCTGCGGTTCTCGCAGGTGGTTTGTATCGCAGCTGTGCGGACGTGTTGGCGCGTGCGCTGTGCTGGGAGAGTTCGCTTCGGCACCCAAGTGGGGCTTTTGTCCTTCTGTGGCGCTGGCGTTGGAGCTGCCGGTCACCGTAGGTGGCGCGTGTTGTCTCCCGCCGGCAATGCCACGACAGCACGCTCCCGGGCCTCTGTCGGCAGCGGCAAGCTCAGTTGGGAGCACGGGTGGTCGCACCTAAAGCGTCTACTCGCCAAACTCCGGGCGATTGCGCCTCTCTCGAACCCGACCAAGTACTTAGGACGGCGCTGCGCGCCGCCGGGACCTGAGAGGGTTTCGAGGTGTATGGTGCAGGGGAGCGCAGCCTCCTCCTGTTTGCAGAATAATTGAGCGGACGCTTGCGTGTTCGCGCGGGCCCCCGGGACACACTCCCGGGCGGCCGGCTGCTCAGCTCTAGTTGACGCAGCTCCCTGGTTGATCCTGCCAGTAGTCATATGCTTGTCTCAAAGATTAAGCCATGCATGTCTCAGTACAAGCCGCATTAAGGTGAAACCGCGAATGGCTCATTAAATCAGTTATGGTTCCTTAGATCGTACCCACGTTACTTGGATAACTGTGGTAATTCTAGAGCTAATACATGCAAACAGAGTCCCGACCAGAGATGGAAGGGACGCTTTTATTAGATCAAAACCAATCGGTCGGCTCGTCCGGTCCGTTTGCCTTGGTGACTCTGAATAACTTTGGGCTGATCGCACGGTCCTCGTACCGGCGACGCATCTTTCAAATGTCTGCCTTATCAACTGTCGATGGTAGGTTCTGCGCCTACCATGGTTGTAACGGGTAACGGGGAATCAGGGTTCGATTCCGGAGAGGGAGCCTGAGAAACGGCTACCACATCCAAGGAAGGCAGCAGGCGCGCAAATTACCCACTCCCGGCACGGGGAGGTAGTGACGAAAAATAACGATACGGGACTCATCCGAGGCCCCGTAATCGGAATGAGTACACTTTAAATCCTTTAACGAGTATCTATTGGAGGGCA
>NW_026047270.1:112500-117500 GCF_023864345.2 Schistocerca serialis cubense
GGCGCTCCATCCATGTCGGTACCGGTGAGCGTTGCACTCGCAGTCGCAAAAACGTACGGCAAGTATATTACTCGGAAGAGTTAATGACAGTCCAAGCCCCCCCTGCGTGGGGAGAGTCTTGCTAGGCCATGACCCACCGGAAGGGCGCAGCGTCCCCCACCCCAGACATGTGACGTCACACTATCGGTATTGACGACTAGACTCATTGCTTATAATCATTTGCCATACACCGGTGGAAGCTGCCGAGACGAGTAGCTACATAGCGCGCTCGCCGTGTCACTAATGTACAGAGATACAACAGTTTCGACGGGAACCACATTAAACGTATACACGGCGCTGATTAGTAATAGATAGAGCCATCAGAATACAGATAATATATACAACTGTCCGTATACATGCTGAAAGACTCTGCTCACAATCACAACCACACGTCAGCCACACACTCTTATCACGCACTACTCTCTGCCTGTAACACGCACACAGACAATATGTAAGCACCAGCATGCAACAACACCCAGTGCATCCTCTCCGCCACATTAGACAATCCACACTGTCATAACCAGACTGGGAGGTCCACACAGAAAACAGAATATCCCACCCACCCGACAACCACCATTGCTCAGCCAAGCCACCAACACCCACACATGTCCTACACAGGGGTGCACCCAACATCACAATACTGCCTCCTCTCACAGCACACAAACAATGGCAGGAATGAAAGACACAGGTCTGCCACAAGCATGGAATGAGAGCGCCGCCTGTCATGAGCCAAAGGTACATCCTGACGTGGCAAATCAGATGATACCGCAGGCATCCACGTACTATAATCACAATCAACAAACCGGCCGCCGCCCCCCCCCCCCCATTAAACCTTTCCTTACAACAATGTGTACCTTAACCTAACCTATGTCGTACCTTAACCTAACCTATGTCGTACCTTAACCTAACCTATGTCGTACCTTAACCTAACCTATGTCGTACCTTAACCTAACCTATGTCGTACCTTAACCTAACCTATGTCGTACCTTAACCTAACCTATGTCGTACCTTAACCTAACCTATGTCGTACCTTAACCTAACCTATGTCGTACCTTAACCTAACCTATGTCGTACCTTAACCTAACCTATGTCGTACCTTAACCTAACCTATGTCGTACCTTAACCTAACCTATGTCGTACCTTAACCTAACCTATGTCGTACCTTAACCTAACCTATGTCGTGCCTTAACCTAACCTATGTCGTGCCTTAACCTAACCTATGTCGTGCCTTAACCTAACCTATGTCGTGCCTTAACCTAACCTATGTCGTGCCTTAACCTAACCTATGTCGTGCCTTAACCTAACCTATGTCGTGCCTTAACCTAACCTATGTCGTGCCTTAACCTAACCTATGTCGTGCCTTAACCTAACCTATGTCGTGCCTTAACCTAACCTATGTCGTGCCTTAACCTAACCTATGTCGTGCCTTAACCTAACCTATGTCGTGCCTTAACCTAACCTATGTCGTGCCTTAACCTAACCTATGTCGTGCCTTAACCTAACCTATGTCGTGCCTTAACCTAACCTATGTCGTGCCTTAACCTAACCTATGTCGTGCCTTAACCTAACCTATGTCGTGTTTTAACCTAACCTATATTGCGCCTTAATGTAACCTATATTGCGCCTTAATGTAACCTATATTGCGCCTTAACGTAACCTATATTGCGCCTTAACGTAACCTATATTGCGCCTTAACGTAACCTATATTGCGCCTTAACGTAACCTATATTGCGCCTTAACGTAACCTATATTGCGCCTTAACGTAACCTATATTGCGCCTTAACGTAACCTATATTGCGCCTTAACGTAACCTATATTGCGCCTTAACGTAACCTATATTGCGCCTTAACGTAACCTATATTGCGCCTTAACGTAACCTATATTGCGCCTTAACGTAACCTATATTGCGCCTTAACGTAACCTATATTGCGCCTTAACGTAACCTATATTGCGCCTTAACGTAACCTATATTGCGCCTTAACGTAACCTATATTGCGCCTTAACGTAACCCACATTGCCCCTTAACGTAACCCACATTGCCCCTTAACGTAACCCATATTGTGCTGTAACCCAACACACGTTGGGCCTTAACCCAACACACGTTGGGCCTTAACCCAACACACGTTGGGCCTTAACCCAACACACGTTGGGCCTTAACCCAACACACGTTGGGCCTTAACCCAACACACGTTGGGCCTTAACCCAACACACGTTGGGCCTTAACCCAACACACGTTGGGCCTTAACCCAACACACGTTGGGCCTTAACCTGCTCTGTAATTGTCATACGACGCGTTAAATTAGTGTAGTGTTGCCTAACTGCAACCCCCGCAATATAGTTTGCTACTCGCACTGCCCGGTCCCCAGTGTATCGCTTCATGTTAAACACCTTGCAGCGATACACTGTAATGTGGATGGCAGCAGGACGTACATGCTCAATGCCCTTCGCAGTTGTTCATTGGCATTCGCATGGCGAAGCACTGCGCCTACGCTGTGGTACGGCCTGTGTCAACTGTCCGCTGATGTTGTACCTCCAAATCACACACTGTACTGCACATTGGTCCTCATGTACTGAATGATACATCGTGGTACATGTGACCGTACAACGACTGCGCCAACAACGGCGAACCATGCGGTCCAAATGTTGTGCACGCAGCTACGTGTCGTCTCCCTATAAGAGCTGGAGTGCAGTGTGGTATGCCCTGGATGGCGATCAGCATGAGCCGTCTGTTGATGTAGTGGCGCGTGTTGTCAGACGTTGTCGTCTCTTCTCACACACCGTGATAGCATGGTGCACTGCGTTCCACATCTGCGACATGCGACAGAGGCCGGTTGACAGTCGTTTGCGCAATGGACATCGCATACGTACGGGGGCCACCTTCCACGTGTTTGCGAAGCGTGCACATGTTGTTGCGTGTATGTGGGCAGACATAGTGTGTCGTGACACCTGACACAGGCATGCAACAATCGTTGAATTTGCAAATGGCGATGGACGCCTACGTTTGCTGGTGACGTTACGCAAATGAACAACTGGTAAACCGTTGTGGTGCGGTTGTTCTCGCTAGAGGTGAATCAGTGATGGCGACGATCGGTTGAGCTACCAACCGGTTGTTTCAGCGATACCCACCATGCCCACGAACGTGAATGGCATGTGGGTGTGAAGCGATACGCGGCGGTGGCTGGGTGGGACCGGCCCCGGCCGGTGAGGGGGGGCCGCCCGGCGTGCTGGCCGCGCGGTGCGTGGGCGCACGCGCTACAGCCGGCTGGTGGGGGCGGCCACTGGCAGGCGCGCCGGCCGACGGAGGCGGCAGGCGGCGCAGCTGCGCGCCGGCGCACCCTGCACGCGGCGCCGTGCGGCCAAAGTAGGTCCTCGCGGGCCCGGTGCGAAGCGCGGTGGACATCTGCAGTGTGCTGGTCCGATTGAGGACTGTGTGCGCTGAGGATGCGCCGCCGCCCGGCGCTCGGCGCCGCGACGCCGTCTGCTGCTCGGTCGCCTCTGCGGTTCTCGCAGGTGGTTTGTATCGCAGCTGTGCGGACGTGTTGGCGCGTGCGCTGTGCTGGGAGAGTTCGCTTCGGCACCCAAGTGGGGCTTTTGTCCTTCTGTGGCGCTGGCGTTGGAGCTGCCGGTCACCGTAGGTGGCGCGTGTTGTCTCCCGCCGGCAATGCCACGACAGCACGCTCCCGGGCCTCTGTCGGCAGCGGCAAGCTCAGTTGGGAGCACGGGTGGTCGCACCTAAAGCGTCTACTCGCCAAACTCCGGGCGATTGCGCCTCTCTCGAACCCGACCAAGTACTTAGGACGGCGCTGCGCGCCGCCGGGACCTGAGAGGGTTTCGAGGTGTATGGTGCAGGGGAGCGCAGCCTCCTCCTGTTTGCAGAATAATTGAGCGGACGCTTGCGTGTTCGCGCGGGCCCCCGGGACACACTCCCGGGCGGCCGGCTGCTCAGCTCTAGTTGACGCAGCTCCCTGGTTGATCCTGCCAGTAGTCATATGCTTGTCTCAAAGATTAAGCCATGCATGTCTCAGTACAAGCCGCATTAAGGTGAAACCGCGAATGGCTCATTAAATCAGTTATGGTTCCTTAGATCGTACCCACGTTACTTGGATAACTGTGGTAATTCTAGAGCTAATACATGCAAACAGAGTCCCGACCAGAGATGGAAGGGACGCTTTTATTAGATCAAAACCAATCGGTCGGCTCGTCCGGTCCGTTTGCCTTGGTGACTCTGAATAACTTTGGGCTGATCGCACGGTCCTCGTACCGGCGACGCATCTTTCAAATGTCTGCCTTATCAACTGTCGATGGTAGGTTCTGCGCCTACCATGGTTGTAACGGGTAACGGGGAATCAGGGTTCGATTCCGGAGAGGGAGCCTGAGAAACGGCTACCACATCCAAGGAAGGCAGCAGGCGCGCAAATTACCCACTCCCGGCACGGGGAGGTAGTGACGAAAAATAACGATACGGGACTCATCCGAGGCCCCGTAATCGGAATGAGTACACTTTAAATCCTTTAACGAGTATCTATTGGAGGGCAAGTCTGGTGCCAGCAGCCGCGGTAATTCCAGCTCCAATAGCGTATATTAAAGTTGTTGCGGTTAAAAAGCTCGTAGTTGGATTTGTGTCCCACGCTGTTGGTTCACCGCCCGTCGGTGTTTAACTGGCATGTATCGTGGGACGTCCTGCCGGTGGGGCGAGCCGAAGGCGTGCGACGCGCCTCGTGCGTGCTCGTGCGTCCCGAGGCGGACCCCGTTGCAATCCTACCAGGGTGCTCTTGAGTGAGTGTCTCGGTGGGCCGGCACGTTTACTTTGAACAAATTAGAGTGCTTAAAGCAGGCAAGCCCGCCTGAATACTGTGTGCATGGAATAATGGAATAGGACCTCGGTTCTATTTTGTTGGTTTTCGGAACCCGAGGTAATGATTAATAGGGACAGGCGGGGGCATTCGTATTGCGACGTTAGA
>NW_026047270.1:125000-130000 GCF_023864345.2 Schistocerca serialis cubense
TTCATGAAGAGGTATGTCCAATATGCGACATTCCCGCTGTCCCTATACATGAGCTGCGAGCTGTACCACTTACGAGCTACAGACGCGATCGCGTTGCTCTCTGTACGAATGCCGATGCTGAGCGGTCAGCTAGGAGGCGCTCCATCCATGTCGGTACCGGTGAGCGTTGCACTCGCAGTCGCAAAAACGTACGGCAAGTATATTACTCGGAAGAGTTAATGACAGTCCAAGCCCCCCCTGCGTGGGGAGAGTCTTGCTAGGCCATGACCCACCGGAAGGGCGCAGCGTCCCCCACCCCAGACATGTGACGTCACACTATCGGTATTGACGACTAGACTCATTGCTTATAATCATTTGCCATACACCGGTGGAAGCTGCCGAGACGAGTAGCTACATAGCGCGCTCGCCGTGTCACTAATGTACAGAGATACAACAGTTTCGACGGGAACCACATTAAACGTATACACGGCGCTGATTAGTAATAGATAGAGCCATCAGAATACAGATAATATATACAACTGTCCGTATACATGCTGAAAGACTCTGCTCACAATCACAACCACACGTCAGCCACACACTCTTATCACGCACTACTCTCTGCCTGTAACACGCACACAGACAATATGTAAGCACCAGCATGCAACAACACCCAGTGCATCCTCTCCGCCACATTAGACAATCCACACTGTCATAACCAGACTGGGAGGTCCACACAGAAAACAGAATATCCCACCCACCCGACAACCACCATTGCTCAGCCAAGCCACCAACACCCACACATGTCCTACACAGGGGTGCACCCAACATCACAATACTGCCTCCTCTCACAGCACACAAACAATGGCAGGAATGAAAGACACAGGTCTGCCACAAGCATGGAATGAGAGCGCCGCCTGTCATGAGCCAAAGGTACATCCTGACGTGGCAAATCAGATGATACCGCAGGCATCCACGTACTATAATCACAATCAACAAACCGGCCGCCGCCCCCCCCCCCCATTAAACCTTTCCTTACAACAATGTGTACCTTAACCTAACCTATGTCGTACCTTAACCTAACCTATGTCGTACCTTAACCTAACCTATGTCGTACCTTAACCTAACCTATGTCGTACCTTAACCTAACCTATGTCGTACCTTAACCTAACCTATGTCGTACCTTAACCTAACCTATGTCGTACCTTAACCTAACCTATGTCGTACCTTAACCTAACCTATGTCGTACCTTAACCTAACCTATGTCGTACCTTAACCTAACCTATGTCGTACCTTAACCTAACCTATGTCGTACCTTAACCTAACCTATGTCGTACCTTAACCTAACCTATGTCGTACCTTAACCTAACCTATGTCGTACCTTAACCTAACCTATGTCGTGCCTTAACCTAACCTATGTCGTGCCTTAACCTAACCTATGTCGTGCCTTAACCTAACCTATGTCGTGCCTTAACCTAACCTATGTCGTGCCTTAACCTAACCTATGTCGTGCCTTAACCTAACCTATGTCGTGCCTTAACCTAACCTATGTCGTGCCTTAACCTAACCTATGTCGTGCCTTAACCTAACCTATGTCGTGCCTTAACCTAACCTATGTCGTGCCTTAACCTAACCTATGTCGTGCCTTAACCTAACCTATGTCGTGCCTTAACCTAACCTATGTCGTGCCTTAACCTAACCTATGTCGTGCCTTAACCTAACCTATGTCGTGCCTTAACCTAACCTATGTCGTGCCTTAACCTAACCTATGTCGTGCCTTAACCTAACCTATGTCGTGCCTTAACCTAACCTATGTCGTGCCTTAACCTAACCTATGTCGTGTTTTAACCTAACCTATATTGCGCCTTAATGTAACCTATATTGCGCCTTAATGTAACCTATATTGCGCCTTAATGTAACCTATATTGCGCCTTAACGTAACCTATATTGCGCCTTAACGTAACCTATATTGCGCCTTAACGTAACCTATATTGCGCCTTAACGTAACCTATATTGCGCCTTAACGTAACCTATATTGCGCCTTAACGTAACCTATATTGCGCCTTAACGTAACCTATATTGCGCCTTAACGTAACCTATATTGCGCCTTAACGTAACCTATATTGCGCCTTAACGTAACCTATATTGCGCCTTAACGTAACCTATATTGCGCCTTAACGTAACCTATATTGCGCCTTAACGTAACCCACATTGCCCCTTAACGTAACCCACATTGCCCCTTAACGTAACCCATATTGTGCTGTAACCCAACACACGTTGGGCCTTAACCCAACACACGTTGGGCCTTAACCCAACACACGTTGGGCCTTAACCCAACACACGTTGGGCCTTAACCCAACACACGTTGGGCCTTAACCCAACACACGTTGGGCCTTAACCCAACACACGTTGGGCCTTAACCCAACACACGTTGGGCCTTAACCTGCTCTGTAATTGTCATACGACGCGTTAAATTAGTGTAGTGTTGCCTAACTGCAACCCCCGCAATATAGTTTGCTACTCGCACTGCCCGGTCCCCAGTGTATCGCTTCATGTTAAACACCTTGCAGCGATACACTGTAATGTGGATGGCAGCAGGACGTACATGCTCAATGCCCTTCGCAGTTGTTCATTGGCATTCGCATGGCGAAGCACTGCGCCTACGCTGTGGTACGGCCTGTGTCAACTGTCCGCTGATGTTGTACCTCCAAATCACACACTGTACTGCACATTGGTCCTCATGTACTGAATGATACATCGTGGTACATGTGACCGTACAACGACTGCGCCAACAACGGCGAACCATGCGGTCCAAATGTTGTGCACGCAGCTACGTGTCGTCTCCCTATAAGAGCTGGAGTGCAGTGTGGTATGCCCTGGATGGCGATCAGCATGAGCCGTCTGTTGATGTAGTGGCGCGTGTTGTCAGACGTTGTCGTCTCTTCTCACACACCGTGATAGCATGGTGCACTGCGTTCCACATCTGCGACATGCGACAGAGGCCGGTTGACAGTCGTTTGCGCAATGGACATCGCATACGTACGGGGGCCACCTTCCACGTGTTTGCGAAGCGTGCACATGTTGTTGCGTGTATGTGGGCAGACATAGTGTGTCGTGACACCTGACACAGGCATGCAACAATCGTTGAATTTGCAAATGGCGATGGACGCCTACGTTTGCTGGTGACGTTACGCAAATGAACAACTGGTAAACCGTTGTGGTGCGGTTGTTCTCGCTAGAGGTGAATCAGTGATGGCGACGATCGGTTGAGCTACCAACCGGTTGTTTCAGCGATACCCACCATGCCCACGAACGTGAATGGCATGTGGGTGTGAAGCGATACGCGGCGGTGGCTGGGTGGGACCGGCCCCGGCCGGTGAGGGGGGGCCGCCCGGCGTGCTGGCCGCGCGGTGCGTGGGCGCACGCGCTACAGCCGGCTGGTGGGGGCGGCCACTGGCAGGCGCGCCGGCCGACGGAGGCGGCAGGCGGCGCAGCTGCGCGCCGGCGCACCCTGCACGCGGCGCCGTGCGGCCAAAGTAGGTCCTCGCAGGCCCGGTGCGAAGCGCGGTGGACATCTGCAGTGTGCTGGTCCGATTGAGGACTGTGTGCGCTGAGGATGCGCCGCCGCCCGGCGCTCGGCGCCGCGACGCCGTCTGCTGCTCGGTCGCCTCTGCGGTTCTCGCAGGTGGTTTGTATCGCAGCTGTGCGGACGTGTTGGCGCGTGCGCTGTGCTGGGAGAGTTCGCTTCGGCACCCAAGTGGGGCTTTTGTCCTTCTGTGGCGCTGGCGTTGGAGCTGCCGGTCACCGTAGGTGGCGCGTGTTGTCTCCCGCCGGCAATGCCACGACAGCACGCTCCCGGGCCTCTGTCGGCAGCGGCAAGCTCAGTTGGGAGCACGGGTGGTCGCACCTAAAGCGTCTACTCGCCAAACTCCGGGCGATTGCGCCTCTCTCGAACCCGACCAAGTACTTAGGACGGCGCTGCGCGCCGCCGGGACCTGAGAGGGTTTCGAGGTGTATGGTGCAGGGGAGCGCAGCCTCCTCCTGTTTGCAGAATAATTGAGCGGACGCTTGCGTGTTCGCGCGGGCCCCCGGGACACACTCCCGGGCGGCCGGCTGCTCAGCTCTAGTTGACGCAGCTGCCTGGTTGATCCTGCCAGTAGTCATATGCTTGTCTCAAAGATTAAGCCATGCATGTCTCAGTACAAGCCGCATTAAGGTGAAACCGCGAATGGCTCATTAAATCAGTTATGGTTCCTTAGATCGTACCCACGTTACTTGGATAACTGTGGTAATTCTAGAGCTAATACATGCAAACAGAGTCCCGACCAGAGATGGAAGGGACGCTTTTATTAGATCAAAACCAATCGGTCGGCTCGTCCGGTCCGTTTGCCTTGGTGACTCTGAATAACTTTGGGCTGATCGCACGGTCCTCGTACCGGCGACGCATCTTTCAAATGTCTGCCTTATCAACTGTCGATGGTAGGTTCTGCGCCTACCATGGTTGTAACGGGTAACGGGGAATCAGGGTTCGATTCCGGAGAGGGAGCCTGAGAAACGGCTACCACATCCAAGGAAGGCAGCAGGCGCGCAAATTACCCACTCCCGGCACGGGGAGGTAGTGACGAAAAATAACGATACGGGACTCATCCGAGGCCCCGTAATCGGAATGAGTACACTTTAAATCCTTTAACGAGTATCTATTGGAGGGCAAGTCTGGTGCCAGCAGCCGCGGTAATTCCAGCTCCAATAGCGTATATTAAAGTTGTTGCGGTTAAAAAGCTCGTAGTTGGATTTGTGTCCCACGCTGTTGGTTCACCGCCCGTCGGTGTTTAACTGGCATGTATCGTGGGACGTCCTGCCGGTGGGGCGAGCCGAAGGCGTGCGACGCGCCTCGTGCGTGCTCGTGCGTCCCGAGGCGGACCCCGTTGCAATCCTACCAGGGTGCTCTTGAGTGAGTGTCTCGGTGGGCCGGCACGTTTACTTTGAACAAATTAGAGTGCTTAAAGCAGGCAAGCCCGCCTGAA
>NW_026047270.1:132500-135000 GCF_023864345.2 Schistocerca serialis cubense
GGCAAGCGCGCGCGGTTCTTCCCGGATGACGGACCTACCTGGCCCGGCCCCGGACCCGCGCCGCTGTTGGCTCGGGATGCTCTCGGGCGGAATAATCGCTCCCGTCAGCGGCGCTTCAGCTTTGGACAATTTCACGACCCGTCTTGAAACACGGACCAAGGAGTCTAACATGTGCGCGAGTCATTGGGCTGTACGAAACCTAAAGGCGTAATGAAAGTGAAGGTCTCGCCTTGCGCGGGCCGAGGGAGGATGGGGCTTCCCCGCCCTTCACGGGGCGGCGGCCTCCGCACTCCCGGGGCGTCTCGTCCTCATTGCGAGGTGAGGCGCACCTAGAGCGTACACGTTGGGACCCGAAAGATGGTGAACTATGCCTGGCCAGGACGAAGTCAGGGGAAACCCTGATGGAGGTCCGTAGCGATTCTGACGTGCAAATCGATCGTCGGAGCTGGGTATAGGGGCGAAAGACTAATCGAACCATCTAGTAGCTGGTTCCCTCCGAAGTTTCCCTCAGGATAGCTGGTGCTCGTACGAGTCTCATCCGGTAAAGCGAATGATTAGAGGCCTTGGGGCCGAAACGACCTCAACCTATTCTCAAACTTTAAATGGGTGAGATCTCCGGCTTGCTTGATATGCTGAAGCCGCGAGCAAACGACTCGGATCGGAGTGCCAAGTGGGCCACTTTTGGTAAGCAGAACTGGCGCTGTGGGATGAACCAAACGCCGAGTTAAGGCGCCCGAATCGACGCTCATGGGAAACCATGAAAGGCGTTGGTTGCTTAAGACAGCAGGACGGTGGCCATGGAAGTCGGAATCCGCTAAGGAGTGTGTAACAACTCACCTGCCGAAGCAACTAGCCCTGAAAATGGATGGCGCTGAAGCGTCGTGCCTATACTCGGCCGTCAGTCTGGCAGTCATGGCCGGTCCTTGCGGCCGGCCGCGAAGCCCTGACGAGTAGGAGGGTCGCGGCGGTGGGCGCAGAAGGGTCTGGGCGTGAGCCTGCCTGGAGCCGCCGTCGGTGCAGATCTTGGTGGTAGTAGCAAATACTCCAGCGAGGCCCTGGAGGGCTGACGCGGAGAAGGGTTTCGTGTGAACAGCCGTTGCACACGAGTCAGTCGATCCTAAGCCCTAGGAGAAATCCGATGTTGATGGGGGCCGTCATAGCATGATGCACTTTGTGCTGGCCCCCGTTGGGCGAAAGGGAATCCGGTTCCTATTCCGGAACCCGGCAGCGGAACCGATACAAGTCGGGCCCCTCTTTTAGAGATGCTCGTCGGGGTAACCCAAAAGGACCCGGAGACGCCGTCGGGAGATCGGGGAAGAGTTTTCTTTTCTGCATGAGCGTTCGAGTTCCCTGGAATCCTCTAGCAGGGAGATAGGGTTTGGAACGCGAAGAGCACCGCAGTTGCGGCGGTGTCCCGATCTTCCCCTCGGACCTTGAAAATCCGGGAGAGGGCCACGTGGAGGTGTCGCGCCGGTTCGTACCCATATCCGCAGCAGGTCTCCAAGGTGAAGAGCCTCTAGTCGATAGAATAATGTAGGTAAGGGAAGTCGGCAAATTGGATCCGTAACTTCGGGATAAGGATTGGCTCTGAGGATCGGGGCGTGTCGGGCTTGGTCGGGAAGTGGGTCAGCGCTAACGTGCCGGGCCTGGGCGAGGTGAGTGCCGTAGGGGTGCCGGTAAGTGCGGGCGTTTAGCGCGGGCGTGGTCTGCTCTCGCCGTTGGTTGGCCTCGTGCTGGCCGGCGGTGCAGGATGCGCGCGCCTGCGCGGCGTTCGCGCCCCGGTGCTTCAACCTGCGTGCAGGATCCGAGCTCGGTCCCGTGCCTTGGCCTCCCACGGATCTTCCTTGCTGCGAGGCCGCGTCCGCCTTAGCGTGCTCCTCCGGGGGCGCGCGGGTGCGCGGATTCTCTTCGGCCGCCATTCAACGATCAACTCAGAACTGGCACGGACTGGGGGAATCCGACTGTCTAATTAAAACAAAGCATTGCGATGGCCCTAGCGGGTGTTGACGCAATGTGATTTCTGCCCAGTGCTCTGAATGTCAACGTGAAGAAATTCAAGCAAGCGCGGGTAAACGGCGGGAGTAACTATGACTCTCTTAAGGTAGCCAAATGCCTCGTCATCTAATTAGTGACGCGCATGAATGGATTAACGAGATTCCCGCTGTCCCTATCTACTACTTCGGGACCCTGCGTCCTGACCGGGTGTGCAGTAAGACCCGTACAAGGGCAACTACCGTGTCGGAGCAGGGTCCGAGCGCTGGCCACGCTACGAAGTCGGGTCCCCGGGTGGCGGATAGGGGAACGCCTCCCGTAATAGGAGGTAGCTGCCGAATATATGTCAATAGGTAGCCCCGGACCAAGGCCCCATGAGCTTCTCTGGGGGCCCTCTGTAGTGGAGGGTTGCTGCTGAATATATTGAACAGGCAGTGCCATGCAGGATCCTCCTGCCGACCTTGTAGTAAGTCCCCTTTTGCCGTTGGGGGCAAACAGGAGTTGGTAT
>NW_026047270.1:140000-142133 GCF_023864345.2 Schistocerca serialis cubense
CCCCCCCCCCCCATTAAACCTTTCCTTACAACAATGTGTACCTTAACCTAACCTATGTCGTACCTTAACCTAACCTATGTCGTACCTTAACCTAACCTATGTCGTACCTTAACCTAACCTATGTCGTACCTTAACCTAACCTATGTCGTACCTTAACCTAACCTATGTCGTACCTTAACCTAACCTATGTCGTACCTTAACCTAACCTATGTCGTACCTTAACCTAACCTATGTCGTACCTTAACCTAACCTATGTCGTACCTTAACCTAACCTATGTCGTACCTTAACCTAACCTATGTCGTACCTTAACCTAACCTATGTCGTACCTTAACCTAACCTATGTCGTACCTTAACCTAACCTATGTCGTACCTTAACCTAACCTATGTCGTACCTTAACCTAACCTATGTCGTGCCTTAACCTAACCTATGTCGTGCCTTAACCTAACCTATGTCGTGCCTTAACCTAACCTATGTCGTGCCTTAACCTAACCTATGTCGTGCCTTAACCTAACCTATGTCGTGCCTTAACCTAACCTATGTCGTGCCTTAACCTAACCTATGTCGTGCCTTAACCTAACCTATGTCGTGCCTTAACCTAACCTATGTCGTGCCTTAACCTAACCTATGTCGTGCCTTAACCTAACCTATGTCGTGCCTTAACCTAACCTATGTCGTGCCTTAACCTAACCTATGTCGTGCCTTAACCTAACCTATGTCGTGCCTTAACCTAACCTATGTCGTGCCTTAACCTAACCTATGTCGTGCCTTAACCTAACCTATGTCGTGCCTTAACCTAACCTATGTCGTGTTTTAACCTAACCTATATTGCGCCTTAATGTAACCTATATTGCGCCTTAATGTAACCTATATTGCGCCTTAATGTAACCTATATTGCGCCTTAATGTAACCTATATTGCGCCTTAACGTAACCTATATTGCGCCTTAACGTAACCTATATTGCGCCTTAACGTAACCTATATTGCGCCTTAACGTAACCTATATTGCGCCTTAACGTAACCTATATTGCGCCTTAACGTAACCTATATTGCGCCTTAACGTAACCTATATTGCGCCTTAACGTAACCTATATTGCGCCTTAACGTAACCTATATTGCGCCTTAACGTAACCTATATTGCGCCTTAACGTAACCTATATTGCGCCTTAACGTAACCTATATTGCGCCTTAACGTAACCTATATTGCGCCTTAACGTAACCTATATTGCGCCTTAACGTAACCCACATTGCCCCTTAACGTAACCCACATTGCCCCTTAACGTAACCCATATTGTGCTGTAACCCAACACACGTTGGGCCTTAACCCAACACACGTTGGGCCTTAACCCAACACACGTTGGGCCTTAACCCAACACACGTTGGGCCTTAACCCAACACACGTTGGGCCTTAACCCAACACACGTTGGGCCTTAACCCAACACACGTTGGGCCTTAACCCAACACACGTTGGGCCTTAACCCAACACACGTTGGGCCTTAACCTGCTCTGTAATTGTCATACGACGCGTTAAATTAGTGTAGTGTTGCCTAACTGCAACCCCCGCAATATAGTTTGCTACTCGCACTGCCCGGTCCCCAGTGTATCGCTTCATGTTAAACACCTTGCAGCGATACACTGTAATGTGGATGGCAGCAGGACGTACATGCTCAATGCCCTTCGCAGTTGTTCATTGGCATTCGCATGGCGAAGCACTGCGCCTACGCTGTGGTACGGCCTGTGTCAACTGTCCGCTGATGTTGTACCTCCAAATCACACACTGTACTGCACATTGGTCCTCATGTACTGAATGATACATCGTGGTACATGTGACCGTACAACGACTGCGCCAACAACGGCGAACCATGCGGTCCAAATGTTGTGCACGCAGCTACGTGTCGTCTCCCTATAAGAGCTGGAGTGCAGTGTGGTATGCCCTGGATGGCGATCAGCATGAGCCGTCTGTTGATGTAGTGGCGCGTGTTGTCAGACGTTGTCGTCTCTTCTCACACACCGTGATAGCATGGTGCACTGCGTTCCACATCTGCGACATGCGACAGAGGCCGGTTGACAGTCGTTTGCGCAATGGACATCGCATACGTACGGGGGCCACCTTCCACGTGTTTGCGAAGCGTGCA
>NW_026047271.1:0-2500 GCF_023864345.2 Schistocerca serialis cubense
TGGGTTAGTTAAGGCACAACATGGGTTAGGTTAAGGCACAACATGGGTTAGGTTAAGGCACAACATGGGTTAGGTTAAGGCACAACATGGGTTAGGTTAAGGCACAACATGGGTTAGGTTAAGGCACAACATGGGTTAGGTTAAGGCACAACATGGGTTAGGTTAAGGCACAACATGGGTTAGGTTAAGGCACAACATGGGTTAGGTTAAGGGCACAACATGGGTTAGGTTAAGGCACAACATGGGTTAGGTTAAGGCACAACATGGGTTAGGTTAAGGCACAACATGGGTTAGGTTAAGGCACAACATGGGTTAGGTTAAGGCACAACATGGGTTAGGTTAAGGCACAACATGGGTTAGGTTAAGGCACAACATGGGTTAGGTTAAGGCACAACATGGGTTAGGTTAAGGCACAACATGGGTTAGGTTAAGGCACAACATGGGTTAGGTTAAGGCACAACATGGGTTAGGTTAAGGCACAACATGGGTTAGGTTAAGGCACAACATGGGTTAGGTTAAGGCACAACATGGGTTAGGTTAAGGCACAACATGGGTTAGGTTAAGGCACAACATGGGTTAGGTTAAGGCACAACATGGGTTAGGTTAAGGCACAACATGGGTTAGGTTAAGGCACAACATGGGTTAGGTTAAGGCACAACATGGGTTAGGTTAAGGCACAACATGGGTTAGGTTAAGGCACACATGGGTTAGGTTAAGGCACACCATGGGTTAGGTTAAGGCACACCATGGGTTAGGTTAAGGCACAACATGGGTTAGGTTAAGGCACAACATGGGTTAGGTTAAGGCACAACATGGGTTAGGTTAAGGCACAACATGGGTTAGGTTAAGGCACAACATGGGTTAGGTTAAGGCACAACGTAGGTTAGGTTAAGGCACAACGTGGGTTAGGTTAAGGCACAACGTGGGTTAGGTTAAGGCACAACGTGGGTTAGGTTAAGGCACAACGTGGGTTAGGTTAAGGCACAACATGGGTTAGGTTAAGGCACAACATGGGTTAGGTTAAGGCACACCATGGGTTAGGTTAAGGCACAACATGGGTTAGGTTAAGGCACAACATGGGTTAGGTTAAGGCACAACATGGGTTAGGTTAAGGCACAACATGGGTTAGGTTAAGGCACAACATGGGTTAGGTTAAGGCACAACATGGGTTAGGTTAAGGCACAACATGGGTTAGGTTAAGGCACAACGTAGGTTAGGTTAAGGCACAACGTGGGTTAGGTTAAGGCACAACATGGGTTAGGTTAAGGCACAACATGGGTTAGGTTAAGGCACAACATGGGTTAGGTTAAGGCACAACATGGGTTAGGTTAAGGCACAACATGGGTTAGGTTAAGGCACAACATGGGTTAGGTTACGGCACAACATGGGTTACGTTACGGCACAACATGGGTTACGTTACGGCACAACATGGGTTACGTTACGGCACAACATGGGTTACGTTACGGCACAACATGGGTTACGTTACGGCACAACATGGGTTACGTTACGGCACAACATGGGTTACGTTACGGCACAACATGGGTTACGTTACGGCACAAATTAGGTTAGGTTACGGCACAAATTAGGTTAGGTTAAGGCACAAATTAGGTTAGGTTAAGGCACAAATTAGGTTAGGTTAAGGCACAAATTAGGTTAGGTTAAGGCACAAATTAGGTTAGGTTAAGGCACAAATTAGGTTAGGTTAAGGCACAAATTAGGTTAGGTTAAGGCACAAATTAGGTTAGGTTAAGGCACGATATAGGTTAGGTTAAGGCACGATATAGGTTAGGTTAAGGCACGATATAGGTTAGGTTAAGGCACGATATAGGTTAGGTTAAGGCACGATATAGGTTAGGTTAAGGCACGATATAGGTTAGGTTAAGGCACGATATAGGTTAGGTTAAGGCACGATATAGGTTAGGTTAAGGTACGATATAGGTTAGGTTAAGGTACGATATAGGTTAGGTTAAGGTACGATATAGGTTAGGTTAAGGTACGATATAGGTTAGGTTAAGGTACGATATAGGTTAGGTTAAGGTACGATATAGGTTAGGTTAAGGTACGATATAGGTTAGGTTAAGGTACGATATAGGTTAGGTTAAGGTACGATATAGGTTAGGTTAAGGTACGATATAGCGTAGGTTCAGATACACATTGTTGTAGGGAAAGGTGTATTGGGGGGGGGGGCGGCAGGTTCGTTGATAGTGATTATCGTAATTGGATGCCTGCGGTATTATCCGATTTGTCACGTCAGGATGCACTTTTGGCTCATGACAGGCGGCGCTCCGATTCCATGGTTGTGGCAGATCTGTGTCTTTCATTCCTGCCATTGTTTGTGTGCTGTGACAGGAGGCAGTATTGTGATGTTGGGTGCACCACTGTGTAGGACATGTGTGGGTGTTCGTGGCTTAGCTGAGCAATGTGCGGATGTCGGAAGGGTGGGATATTGTGTTTTCTGGGTGGACCTCCCGGTCTGGTAATGATAGTGTGGATTGTGTCA
>NW_026047271.1:10000-15000 GCF_023864345.2 Schistocerca serialis cubense
CCGAGTCATCGCAGGAACTGCGGCGGATCGCTGGCTGGCATCGTTTATGGTTAGAACTAGGGCGGTATCTGATCGCCTTCGAACCTCTAACTTTCGTTCTTGATTAATGAAAACATACTTGGCAAATGCTTTCGCTTCTGTTCGTCTTGCGACGATCCAAGAATTTCACCTCTAACGTCGCAATACGAATGCCCCCGCCTGTCCCTATTAATCATTACCTCGGGTTCCGAAAACCAACAAAATAGAACCGAGGTCCTATTCCATTATTCCATGCACACAGTATTCAGGCGGGCTTGCCTGCTTTAAGCACTCTAATTTGTTCAAAGTAAACGTGCCGGCCCACCGAGACACTCAATAAAGAGCACCCTGGTAGGATTTCAACGGGGTCCGCCTCGGGACGCACGAGCACGCACGAGGCGGTCGCACGCCTTCGGCTCGCCCCACCGGCAGGACGTCCCACGATACATGCCAGTTAAACACCGACGGGCGGTGAACCAACAGCGTGGGACACAAATCCAACTACGAGCTTTTTAACCGCAACAACTTTAATATACGCTATTGGAGCTGGAATTACCGCGGCTGCTGGCACCAGACTTGCCCTCCAATAGATACTCGTTAAAGGATTTAAAGTGTACTCATTCCGATTACGGGGCCTCGGATGAGTCCCGTATCGTTATTTTTCGTCACTACCTCCCCGTGCCGGGAGTGGGTAATTTGCGCGCCTGCTGCCTTCCTTGGATGTGGTAGCCGTTTCTCAGGCTCCCTCTCCGGAATCGAACCCTGATTCCCCGTTACCCGTTACAACCATGGTAGGCGCAGAACCTACCATCGACAGTTGATAAGGCAGACATTTGAAAGATGCGTCGCCGGTACGAGGACCGTGCGATCAGCCCTAAGTTATTCAGAGTCACCAAGGCAAACGGACCGGACGAGCCGACCGATTGGTTTTGATCTAATAAAAGCGTCCCTTCCATCTCTGGTCGGGACTCTGTTTGCATGTATTAGCTCTAGAATTACCACAGTTATCCAAGTAACGTGGGTACGATCTAAGGAACCATAACTGATTTAATGAGCCATTCGCGGTTTCACCTTAATGCGGCTTGTACTGAGACATGCATGGCTTAATCTTTGAGACAAGCATATGACTACTGGCAGGATCAACCAGGGAGCTGCGTCAACTAGAGCTGAGCAGCCGGCCGCCCGGGAGTGTGTCCCGGGGGCCCGCGCGAACACGCAAGCGTCCGCTCAATTATTCTGCAAACAGGAGGAGGCTGAGCTCCCCTGCACAACACACCTCGAAACCCTCTCAGGTCCCGGCGGCGCGCAGCGCCGTCCTAAGTACTTGGTCGGGTTCGAGAGAGGCGCAATCGCCCGGAGTTAGGCGAGTAGACGCTTTAGGTGCGACCACCCGTGCTCCCAACTGAGCTTGCCGCTGCCGACAGAGGCCCGGGAGCGTGCTGTCGTGGCATTGCCGGCGGGAGACAACACGCGCCACCTACGGTGACCGGCAGCTCCAACGCCAGCGCCACAGAAGGACAAAAGCCCTACTTGGGTGCCGAAGCGAACTCTCCCAGCACAGCGCACGCGCCAACACGTCCGCACAGCTGCGATACAAACCACCTGCGAGAACCGCTGGGGCGACCGAGCAGCAGACGGCGTCGCGGCGCCGAGCGCCGGGCGGCGGCGCATCCTCAGCGCACAAAGTCCTCAATCGGACCAGCACACTGCAGATGGCCACCGCGCTTCGCACCGGGCCCGCGAGGACCTACTTTGGCCGCAAGGCGCCGCGAGCAGGGGGCGCCGGCGCGCAGCTGCGCCGCCTGCCGCGTCCGTCGGCCGGCGCGCCTGCCACCGGCCGCCCCCACCAGCCGGCTGTAGCGCGTGCGCCCACGCACCGCGCTGCCAGCACGCCGGGCGGCCCCCCCTCACCGGCCGGGGACGGTCCCACCCAGCCACCGCCGCGTATCGCCTCACACCCAGATCCCCTTTCACGTTCGTGGGCATGGTGGGTCCCCTTTCACGTTCGTGGGCATGGTGGGTATCCCTGAAACAACCGGTTAATAGCTCGACCGATCGTCGCCAACACTGATTCACCTCTAGCGAGAACAACCGCACCACAACGGGTTACCGGTTGTTCATTTGCGTAACGTCACCAGCAAACGTACACGTCCATCGCCATTTGCAACGAGTATTGCATGCCTGTGTCAGGTGTCACAACACACTACGTCTGCCCACATAGACGCAACAACATGTGCACGCCTAGAGAACACGTGGAAGGTAGACCCCGTACGTATGCGGTGTCCATTGCGCGAACGACTGTCAGCCCGCCTCTGCAGCATGTCGCAGATGTGGAACGCGGTGCAACATGCTATCACGGTGTGTGAGAAGAGACGACTACGTCCGAATACACGCTCCACTACATCAACAGACTGCTCATGCTGATCGCCATCCAGGGCGTCCGTTCCTCCCACACGTCTGTATGGCGTACCACACTGCAATCCAGCTCTTATAGGGAGACGACACGTAGCTGCGTGCACAATATTTGGACTGTATGGTCCGCCGTTGCTAGGCGCTGTCGTCATACGGTCACATGGGCCACGATGTATCATTCAGTACATACGGAGCAATGTGCAGTACAGTTTGTGGGTTTTGCGTACATCGGCGGACAGGTGACAGGCCGTACCACAACGTAGGCTGAGTACGTCGGCATGCGAAGGGCATTGAACATGCAAACTTCTCACCGACCAGCTTGCGAAGGCAGGGGGGAAGGGGGGGGGGCATGTACGTCCTGCTGCTATCCACACTACAGTGTATAGCAGGAGCATGTGGAAAGTCAGCAACACCTGCAAGGTGTTTAACATGACGCGATACACAGGGGACCGGGCAGTGCGAGTAGCGAACTATATTGCGAGGGTTGCGGTTAGGCAACACTACACTACTTTAACGGGTTGCATAACAATTACAGAGCAGGTTCAGCGACAACGTGCGTCAGGTTAAGGCGCAATATAGTTTAGGTTACGGCGCACTTTAGGTTAGGTTAAGGCACATTATAGGTTAGGTTAAGGCACAACATGGGTTACGTTAAGGCACAACATGGGTTACGTTAAGGCACAACATGGGTTACGTTAAGGCACAACATGGGTTAGGTTAAGGCACAACATGGGTTAGGTTAAGGCACAACATGGGTTAGGTTAAGGCACAACATGGGTTAGGTTAAGGCACAACATGGGTTAGGTTAAGGCACAACATGGGTTAGGTTAAGGCACAACATGGGTTAGGTTAAGGCACAACATGGGTTAGGTTAAGGCACAACATGGGTTAGGTTAAGGCACAACATGGGTTAGGTTAAGGCACAACATGGGTTAGGTTAAGGCACAACATGGGTTAGGTTAAGGCACAACATGGGTTAGGTTAAGGCACAACATGGGTTAGGTTAAGGCACAACATGGGTTAGGTTAAGGCACAACATGGGTTAGGTTAAGGCACAACATGGGTTAGGTTAAGGCACAACATGGGTTAGGTTAAGGCACAACATGGGTTAGGTTAAGGCACAACATGGGTTAGGTTAAGGCACAACATGGGTTAGGTTAAGGCACAACATGGGTTAGGTTAAGGCACAACATGGGTTAGGTTAAGGCACAACATGGGTTAGGTTAAGGCACAACATGGGTTAGGTTAAGGCACAACATGGGTTAGGTTAAGGCACAACATGGGTTAGGTTAAGGCACAACATGGGTTAGGTTAAGGCACAACATGGGTTAGGTTAAGGCACAACATGGGTTAGGTTAAGGCACAACATGGGTTAGGTTAAGGCACAACATGGGTTAGGTTAAGGCACACCATGGGTTAGGTTAAGGCACACCATGGGTTAGGTTAAGGCACACCATGGGTTAGGTTAAGGCACAACATGGGTTAGGTTAAGGCACAACATGGGTTAGGTTAAGGCACAACATGGGTTAGGTTAAGGCACAACATGGGTTAGGTTAAGGCACAACGTGGGTTAGGTTAAGGCACAACGTGGGTTAGGTTAAGGCACAACGTGGGTTAGGTTAAGGCACAACGTGGGTTAGGTTAAGGCACAACATGGGTTAGGTTAAGGCACAACATGGGTTAGGTTAAGGCACACCATGGGTTAGGTTAAGGCACAACATGGGTTAGGTTAAGGCACAACATGGGTTAGGTTAAGGCACAACATGGGTTAGGTTAAGGCACAACATGGGTTAGGTTAAGGCACAACATGGGTTAGGTTAAGGCACAACATGGGTTAGGTTAAGGCACAACATGGGTTAGGTTAAGGCACAACGTAGGTTAGGTTAAGGCACAACGTGGGTTAGGTTAAGGCACAACATGGGTTAGGTTAAGGCACAACATGGGTTAGGTTAAGGCACAACATGGGTTAGGTTAAGGCACAACATGGGTTAGGTTAAGGCACAACATGGGTTAGGTTAAGGCACAACATGGGTTACGTTACGGCACAACATGGGTTACGTTACGGCACAACATGGGTTACGTTACGGCACAACATGGGTTACGTTACGGCACAACATGGGTTACGTTACGGCACAACATGGGTTACGTTACGGCACAACATGGGTTACGTTACGGCACAACATGGGTTACGTTACGGCACAAATTAGGTTAGGTTACGGCACAAATTAGGTTAGGTTAAGGCACAAATTAGGTTAGGTTAAGGCACAAATTAGGTTAGGTTAAGGCACAAATTAGGTTAGGTTAAGGCACAAATTAGGTTAGGTTAAGGCACAAATTAGGTTAGGTTAAGGCACAAATTAGGTTAGGTTAAGGCACAAATTAGGTTAGGTTAAGGCACGATATAGGTTAGGTTAAGGCACGATATAGGTTAGGTTAAGGCACGATATAGGTTAGGTTAAGGCACGATATAGGTTAGGTTAAGGCACGATATAGGTTAGGTTAAGGCACGATATAGGTTAGGTTAAGGCACGATATAGGTTAGGTTAAGGCACGATATAGGTTAGGTTAAG